>NC_057354.1:39544220-39844220 GCF_016509475.1 Prionailurus bengalensis | reverse complement strand
GATTGTTCACAGTATAATGCTAAGTGATGATAACAGTTTCACTGAGAGTGATAAAAGAACCCTATTCACATGGTGTGTGATCCAAAAACAGTGGAAATGCAGTGAAAGCTGGCAAATAAAAAACGCTTATCTTCTCTGAGCAAAAGGAGATCCAACTCTTCTACGGATTGTCCTTACAACTATAGGACCTAACCACTGCTGAGGCTTTCATCACTCATCCCTCACCCTTTCTATCTCAAATATCCTACTCCCTTCACCTTTATTCTTTCCTATTCTCTTTTTAATTTTGGCTTATCTCCACAACCAGTTCCTTTGGGAGGCATTCAAAGGCATTGCTATTCCTAGAAATTTAAAAAGGGACAATTGAAGACAGACCTTGGAATATGTGCAGGAGATCTATGCAGCCTCCTATGCAGACAAACATGGGCACTTCCTAGAACTAATCTCCAATTGATTTCTTAAGGGATACTACATTTGTAAAACTGGTTTAGTCATTTTCCCTTGAGACTTCTCCAAATTTTCTTAAGAATCATGCTGGTCTGGTTAAGTCTAAGTTCCCTGACTTAATGCTGTTTTAGAAGGTAATAAGGATCCATAGGACAAGGAATTCACTGAGTCAACAGCCTTACTGACAGGCATCTATCAAAGTGACCATACAATGATCTGGACAAAGTCAAAAGATGTAAGCCATTTTAATCCAGCGCCTTGAGCTACTTAAGATCCAGATTCCACTGTTCACTGCAAGACTTCAGCTAACATATTCTTCAATGAATCAACACAACAGAACTCAGCAGTACCTCAGCAGTACCTAGTGACAGAGCTCTCTGAGGTTCTCAAACTGAGAACTGTTAGCATTGGGTTTATATAGGGCAGAAACAACTTAGGAGGCAAATAACATAAATGCCATCACCATGTTCCAGTCCAGAAGTTTTTATTACAGCAAGTTTAGCTCTGGGCAAGCTGCCGCAATCAGCACATTGTGATGGCAAATACACTGACTGTATTTTCCTTGTAAGCAGTACATAACACTCAGGCTGTTCCTGAGAAGGATTCATGAAACAGCTCTAATCAACACATTATAGTTGGAACCGCTAGATGTAACATTCACAGCTTGTATCCCTTAATTGTCAAAACTGTTTGCTTTCCAGATGAACATTGTCAACTTTAACTTTCAGTAAAATCAACCAAAATTGTTCATCAACTGTCATGGCAATCCCTACCCTTCTACCACCAATGACATTCTCTAAGATATAACTCAACTGTTAGAAAAGAAAAACTAGAAATGGATACAAATGACAAAATAATTTACCAAAATGTGTCATCAGAAGCAAAGTTAAGAGAAAATTTTTCCAAGAAATTTCAAAGAGCATTGGTAATGCTTAAAGTTCTTGCCAAGTTGTGGTAATATAAGGCTTAATAAACAGGGTGTCTTCTGAAAGCTAAAAAGTCTTAATTATCTTACCAGATTAATGTTTCGTTGTTTTGTGATCTAACACGTTAAGTTACTAACATCAAATTTCATAGCTTAAAAAAAACTTGACAACTATCTTAGACTATGTCCAAAAGACATCATTTCTCAAATCAATTAAAATAACTGAACAATTACTAACATTTTAAAGAAAAAGTGAACAGACGAAGCCTATACTATCCTCCAGTTTATTTTTAAAAATAAAATAAAAAATAAAGAAATGTAAAAAAAAAAAAGCCAAATGTTTTTATCAAAGACATAGTGAAGAAAAACTTAAAGGGTAAAGTGCCTGCCTCTCATCTACCCAAGTTATCAGTTGAGAACAAGATTCAAGTGTCTTTCCCATTCCACAAACAAATTCAAGACCATACAACCATAGGTATCTTTGGCTGTTTATTGTTTTGTTTAATTTGGGTTTGTTTGTTTGCTTGGTTGGTTTTTAGTAGGCTACCTGCCAAATGTGGGGCTTAAACTCACAACCCTGAGATCAAGAGTCACATGCTCTACCAACAGAGCTTGCTGGGTCTCCCTTTGGCTCTTGAATCAACTTTAAGAGTTAAAATTTTTTTTAATGTTTATTTATTTAGAGAGGGGGGTAGGGATAGAGAGAAAGGAATAGAGAGAATCGCAAGCAGGCTCCATGCTCAGCATGCAGCCCAACGCAGGGCTCTATCTCACAACCATGAGATCATGACCTGAGCAAAAACCAAGAGTCAGACACTCAGCCAATTGAGCCACCCACACACAAGACTTCATATCTTATGTCAACTTTATTATATCAATAGGGAGGCCATCTCATTTTCAAATTATGCTAAAATTTTCAAACTCATGGTAGTAAGTCTTCCCTAACTGGTATACTTGTACTTTACTTTCCTCTCTGATTCATAAAATCCCCTTCCCTTCCTCTCAATAGTCAATAGTGTGTGTGTGTGTGTGTGTGTGTGTGTGTGTGTGTGTGTGAAATCCATGGACCCCACTTTGAGTGGGAAAGAATACTTAGATTCTAGCTGCAGTAATCAATATCCAACGTGGGTCCAACTATGGTTTGCAACTATGGTTTGGTACCAGTTAGCAGCATTTGCCCCTCTAGCTCAAATATCCAGGGAGTAGTGGAACTTTGGCTAACTGACACTACTGAGGGAGTTGCTACAACTCAAAGGCCTATTTAATTGACCTTTATTTTGTCAACCCAATCTAAGGAGATTGGGAGGAGAGAATATTAGGGACATGTTCATTCTCAGCTTCTCTATTCTTTAAGACCTAGTTGCCTGCTGTTTTGCTCCCCTCCATAACTTTTCCTCTCCCCTAGAAAATCAGAATTTCAGTTTATCCCTGCTTGAGAATGAGGTGCTGGCTTGAAGACACTTCAAATATCAACTGCCAATTGCCTTATGTCAAAATTTGTGTTATTGGGAGGTACACTCTTATGTCATGTATATTTGATTATGATTTCAGTAAAGAATTTAACATTTTTGGTTATATCCTCCAGGACCAGATTAGAGAACCACAGACTGCATAAAATATTATTAGTGGACTGTACAACAAAATCCAAAAGTAGATCAGCAATGTTCCAGAGAAGTGTCCTTCACAGGACTCAGTCCTCAAGCTAAATTTTTTCAAATTTTTCATCAATAACTCAAATTCCTACTAAGAATTGTATACTTTAATATACATGTAGAAATAAGATGTTCAATGACAGAAGTAGATTTTAAATGCATACATTCATACACACAAAAATTTTACTAAGTGATTACTGTGTGCTAGATGGAAAACCCTGGGAAATATACAAATAAGAAACATAGTGTGTCCTAAAGAAGTTTAAGACCTAGTAAAGGAGACAGGGAAATAAATAATTACGTTCCCAGGTGAAAATTCTACAATAGAAAAATGAATACATGACAAAGAAAAACAGAAGTATTACCTGGCTCTCACTGGGAGAGTTCAGGAAAATTTGGGATGTGAAGGTGAAGATATCATATGAGCCACTGTACACATAGATCTGACATTTGGGACAGGTATATGCCCTGAGATGAAAATTTAAGAGAATCTATTACAGGTAGTCACTGAAGCCAGGGTATAAATGAGATGAGTCTAGAAGATTATACAGGAAAAAAAAATAGTTAAAAGCCATGAATGGAATATTGGGGAATAGCAACCATGAAAACCTAGGCAGAGAAAGAGATATACAAGGAGATAAAAAGTGTGGTGACTCCACCAATTTCCTGCATTCTTGGGATTCCGTTCTAGGCCCTCTTTTCTACATATGCCTTCTCTCTGGGTTTGATCCATTCTTTTGGTTCCAATCATTGATAATATGTAATTGTTTTCTGTTATTTGAGAGGCAAGGTTATATTCTAATAGTGAAGAAGCATGGTTAGAAAGGAGATAGAGAAAAATGGTGGAATTTGGGATTAGCCACACTAGGGAATTGCATACAACAACTCTTTGTTAAATAGTATGAGAGGTCCTAATGCAGATGCGGAATATGGCAGTGGGGGAAAAAAAACATAAAACATAAAACAACAACAAAAAAACAAAACAAACAAAAAACCTAAGAAACCTAAGAGAAGTAACTCCACTGATTCCACAAATGTAGTTTCTTGGGGTTCTGTTCTATTTCCTCTTTTCTTGATATATACTGTTCGAAAGCAGTTTCATCCATTCTTTTGGTTCCAATTACCATTAACAATGTTATGTAATATGTGTATGGTACTGTGTATATGAAGACCCCATGAAGCCTGCATTCATGAGAAAAGTGTAGACAATGAATGATAAAATAGATTACAGTAATTGATCTAGTAAGTGATACCTGCAGTAAAGAAAAATAAGGTAGAGAAAGGAAACAGAAAGTTAAATAGGACTATAAATTAGATAGAATGGACAGAAAATCCTCATCAAAGAGGTGATAATTTGAGCATAAAACAAACTGAGAAAGCAAAGCATGTGTCTATATAGGGTGGTGGCATTAAACCTCACTGCACAATTGCATCACTTCGGAATCTTTTTAAAACAAAAATAATTCCTAGGTCCCACCCCTCAAATTTCCTGAATTAATTGGTATGGGTATGGACTTGGCATCAAAAGTTTTTGAAACTCCCCATTGATTCTAATGTGTAGTCAAGACTGAAAATTACTGATGCAATGGGAGAGCAAAGGCCCAGAGGGAGGAGCATGGCATGCTTGAAGTCTAAGAGAAAAATATAGGTCAGCTAATAAGATCTAAGTAGAAGATGGTAATAATGGTACTGAAAACTAACAAAAATACTAAATACTAAATCATATTTATACAAAAAACAAAAACAAAAACAATAACAAAAATACAACCCACACAGCTGTGTGATTTTCAACAGCAATGCTCAGCAGCCTAGCGGAAGTTGTGGAAGAGATATAGGCATACCTCATTTTATTCCTCTTTGCTTTACTGCACTTCACAGATTTGTGGGTTTTTTCTGTTTTGTTTTGTTTTTTTACAAATTAAAGGTTTATGGCAGCCTTGCCTTGAGCAAGGCTATCAGCGCCATTTTTCCAGCAGCCTTTGTTCACTTCATGTTTCTGTGTCACATTTTGGTAATGCTTGTAATATTTCAACTTTTTTCATTATTTTTATATTTTTTATGGTGACCTGTGATCAGGGATCTTTGATGTAACTCTTGTAATTATTCAGGGGTTCCATGAACCATACCAATATAAGATGGCAATATAAGTGTGTTCTGACTGCTCCACTGACCAGCCATCCTACTCTACTTTCTCTCTCTCTCCCTTCAAAACTCCCTATTCCCGGAGACACAACAATATTGAAATTAGGCCAGTTAATAATGCTACAATGGCTTCTGAGTGTTCAAGTGAAAAGAAGAGTCACAAGTGTCTCATCTTAAAAACTAAGGAAGGCATGTCAAAAGCCAAGCTAGGCCTCCTTCATCAAACAATTAGCCAAGTTGTGAATACAAATGTAAAAGTTCTTGAAGGAAAGTAAAAGTGTGACTCCAGTGAACACACAAATTAAAAAGTGAAGCAGCTTTATTTATGACCTGAAGAAAGTTTTAGTGGTCTGGATAAAAAATCAAATCAGCCACAACATTCCCTTAAGCCAAAGCCTAATCCAGGACAAAGTTCACTCTTTAATTCTGCAAAGGCTGAAATAAGTGAGAAAGCTACAGAAGAAAAGTCTGAAGCTAGCAAAGGTTGGTGCACAAGACTTAAGGAAAGAAGCTGTCTCCATAACATAAAAGTGTAAGGGGAAACAAGTGCTGAGGTAGAAGATGCAGCAAGTTATCCAGAAGATCTAGTTAAATACTTAATGAAGGTGGCTACACTAAACAACAGATTTTCAATGTTGATTAAACAGCCTTTTATTGGAAGAAGATGCCAGGACTTTCATAGCTAGAGAGGAGAAGTCAAAGGACAGGGTGACTTGTTAAGGGCTAATGCAGCTGGTGACTTTACCTTGAAGCCAATGCTCATTTATCATTCTGCAAATCCAAAGCCCTTAAGAATTATGCTCAATCCACTCTGTTCGTGCTCTGTCAATGGAATAACAAAGCATGGATGACAGCGCATCTGTTTATAATTTGGTTTACTGATTATTTTAGGCCCATGGTTGAGACCTACAGTTCAGAAAAAAGATCCCTTTCAAAGTATTAGCATTCACTGACAATTTACCTTGTCACCCAAGAGCTCTGATGGAGATGTACAATGAAATTATTATTGTTTTCAGCCCATTAACACAACATCCATTCTACAGCCCCTGGATCAAGGAGTAATTTTGACTTTCAAGTCTTATTTTTTAAGAAATATATTTCATAAAGTGACAGCTGCCATATATACTGTTCTGATGTATCTGGGCAAAGTAAATTCAAAACCTGCTGTAAAGGTTTGCCATTCTAGCTGCCATTAAGAATATTTGTGGGAGGGGCGCCTGGGTGGCTCAGTTGGTTGAGCGTCCAACTTTGGCTCAGGTCATGATCTCGCGGTCCGTGAGTTTGAGCCCCACGTCAGGCTCTGTGCTGACCGCTCAGAGCCTGGAGCCTGTTTCAGATTCTGTGTCTCCCTCTCTCTGACCCTCCCCCGTTCATGCTCTGTCTCTGTCTCAAAAATAAATAAACGTTAAAAAAATAAAAAAAAAAAAAAAGAATATTTGTGGGAGATTGGAGAAGATGGCGGCATAGGAGGACACTGGGCTCACCTGCTAATCACTTAGATTCCACCCACACCTGCCTAAATAACCCAGAAAACCGCCAGAAGTCTAGCAGAATGGATTCTCCGGAGCCAAGCATAGAGGAGAGGCCCACGGAAGAGGGTAGGAAGGGTGGAGAGGCGGTGTGCGCTACACGGACTGGCGGGAGGGAGCCGGAGAAGGGCAGCCCACCGGCAAACCAGAGCCTCTGAGTCTGGCTTGCAAAAGTGGAGGGGCCAGGCAGAGTGTGTTCTGACAGCAAGAGGGACTTAACATCTGGAAGGTTATAAGTTAACAGCTCTGCTCGGAGAGCAGGAGGGCTAGAGGACAACGGGAGGGAGATTGTTGAGCCCCTTACGACAGAGCTCAGCTGGGCGGGGAACAAAGGCACTCACCAACACCATCTCCCTCGCCCATCCCCCAGCCAAAATCCCAAAGGGTGCAGTTCCTGTCAGGGAACTTGCTTGCCCCGCACAAACACCCAACGCTGTGCTTCTGTGGATGCATCCCTCCAGTGGGTCTGACTCCCTCCCAGTGCCACAGGGCCCTTCCTGAAGTGGACCACCGAAGGCAAAGCAAGCTGAGACGGCCTGTCCCACCCCTGTGCACCTTGCGGATCCACCCCAGCTACTATGCCAGATCCCATCAAAGCAGTACCACAAGACTGGCAGTGTGCAAGTAGCCCAGACAGAGGCTACAGCACTCCACAGTGAGTCCTGTCCCTGGGAGAGGGGAAGATAAGGTACACACCAGTCTGACTGTGGCCCTAGTGGTGGGCAGGGGACAGACATCAGGTCAGACTGCAGCCCCAACCACCAACGCAAGTTACTCCACGCAGCACAGAGGAAGAGCCGTGAAGTTCCCCGCCACACCAGGGACTATACAAAATGACAAAATGGAGGAAACTCCTCAAAAGAATTTCCAGAAAGTAGCAACAGCTAACGAACTGATCAAAAAACGATTTAAGCAATATAGCAGAAAATGAATTTAAAATAATAGTCATAAAATTAATTGCTGGGCTTGAAAAAAGTATAGAGGACAGCAGAGAATCTATTACTACAGAGATCAAGGGAATAAGAAACAGTCAGAAGGAGCTAAAAAATGCTATAAATGAGCTGCAAAATGAAATGGAGGTGACCATAGCTCGGACTGAAGAGGCAGAGAAGAGAATAGGTAAATTAGAAGATAAAATTATGGAAAAAAAAAAAAAAGGAGCTGAGAAAAAGAGAGATTAAAAAATCCAGGATGGGGCGCCTGGGTGGCGCAGTCGGTTAAGCGTCCGACTTCAGCCAGGTCACGATCTCGCGGTCTGTGAGTTCGAGCCCCGCGTCGGGCTCTGGGCTGATGGCTCAGAGCCTGGAACCTGTTTCCGATTCTGTGTCTCCCTCTCTCTCTGCCCCTTCCCCATTCATGCTGTGTCTCTCTCTGTCCCAAAAATAAATAAACGTTGAAAAAAAATTAAAAAAAAAAATCCAGGAGTATGAGGGGAGACTCAGAGAACTAAGTGACATAATTAAGCGAAATAATGTACGCATAATTAGGATTCCAGAGGAGGAAGAGAGACGGAAAGGTGTTGAAGGTGTACTTGAAGAAACCATAGCTGAGAACTTCCCTGATCTGGGGAATGAAAAAGGCATTGAAATCCAAGAGGCACAGAGAACTCCCTTCAGACGTAACTTGAATCGATCTTCTGCACAACATATCATAGTGAAACTGCCAAAAGACAAGGATAAAGAGAAAATTCTGAAAGCAGCTAGGGATAAACGTGTTCTAACATGTAAAGGGAGACCAATAAGACTCGTGACCAATCTCTCTACTGAAACTTGGCAGGCGAGAAAGGAATGGCAGGAAATCTTCAATGTGATGAACAGAAAAAATAAGCAGCCAGGAATCCTTTATCCAGCAAATCTATCATTTACAATAGAAGGAGAGATAAAGGTCTCCCCAAACAAACAAAAACTGAAGGAATTCGTCACCACTAAACCATCCATACAAAAGATCCTAAGGGGGATCCTGTGAGACAAAGTACCAGAGACATCCATCGCTACAAGCAGGAAACCTACAGACATCACAATGACTCTAAACCCGTATCTTTCTATCATAACACTGAATGTAAATGGACTAAATGTGCCAACCAAAAGACATAGGGTATCAGAATGGATAAAAAAACAAGACCCATCTATTTGCTGTCTACAAGAGACTCATTTTAGGCCTGAGGACACCTTCAGACTGAAAGTGAGGGGATGGACAACTATTTATCATGCTACTGGAAGTCAAAAGAAAGCTGGAGTAGCCATACTTATATCAGACAAACTAGACTTTAAATTAAAGGCTGTAACAAGAGATGAAAAAGGGAATTATATAATAATCACAGGGTCTATCCATCAGGAAGAGCTAACAATTATAAATGTCTATGTGCCGAATATGGGAGCCCCCAAATATATAAAACAATTAATCACAAACATAACCAAGCTTATTGATAAGAATGTGGTAATTGCAGGGGACTTTAATACTCCACTTACAACAATGGATAGATCATCTAGACACACGGTCAATAAAGAAACAAGGGCCCTGAATGAGACATTGGATCAGATGGACTTGACAGATATATTTAGAACTCTGCATCCCAAAGCAACAGAATATACTTTCTTCTCGAGTGCACATGGAACCTTCTCCAAGATAGATCACATACTGGGTCACAAAACAGCCCTTCATAAGTATACAAGAATTGAGATCATACCATGTATACTTTCAGACCACAATGCTATGAAGCTTGAAATCAACCACAGAAAAAAGTCTGGAAAACCTCCAAAAACATGGAGGTTAAAGAGCACCCTACTAAAGAATGAATGGGTCAAACAGCCAATTAGAGAAGAAATTAAAAAATATATGGAAACAAACAAAAATGAAAATACAACAATACAAACGCTTTGGGATGCAGCAAAGGCAGTCCTGAGAGGAAAATACATTGCAATCCAGGCCTATCTCAAGAAACAAGAAAAATCCCAAATACAAAATCTAACAGCACACCTAAAGGAAATAGAAGCAGAACAGCAAAGATACCCTAAACCCAGCAGAAGAAGAGAAATAATAAAGATCAGAGCAGAAATAAACAATATAGAATCTAAAAAAATTACAGAGCAGATCAATGAAACCAAGAGTAGGTTTTTTGAAAAAATAAACAAATTGATAAACCTCCAGCCAGGCTTCTCAAAAAGAAAAGGGAGATGACCCAAATAGATAAAATCATGAATTAAAATGGAATTATTACAACCAATCTCTCAGAAATACAATCAATTATCAGGGAATACTATGAAAAATTATATGCCAACAAACTGGAAAACCTGGAAGAAATGGACAAATTCCTAAACACCCACACACTTCCAAAACTTAATCAGGAGGAAATAGAAAGTTTGAACAGACCCATAACCAGCGAAGAAATTGAATTAGTTATCAAAAATCTCCCAACAAATAAGAGTCCAGGACCAGATGGCTTCCCAGGGGAGTTCTATCATACGTTTAAAGCAGAGATAATACCTATCCTTCTCAAGCTATTCCAAAAAATAGAAAGGGAAGGAAAACCTCCAGACTTATTCTCTGAAGCCAGTATTACTTTGATTCTTAAACCAGACAGAGATCCAGCAAAAAAAGAGAACTACAGGCCAATATCCCTGATGAATATGGATGCAAAACTTCTCAATAAGATACTAGCAAATCGAATTCAACAGCATATAAAAAGAATCATTCACCATGATCAAGTGGGATTCAATCCTGGGCTGCAGGGCTGGTTCAACATTCACAAACCAATCAATGTGATACATCACATTAATAAAAGAAAAGATAAGAACCATATGATCCTGTCAATCAATGCAGAAAAAGCATTTCACAAAATTCAGAATCCTTTCTTAATAAAAACCCTCAAGAAAGTCGGGATAGAAGGAACATACTTAAACATCATAGAGGCCATTTACGAAAAGCCCACAGCTAATATCATCCTCATTGGGGAAAACTGAGAGCTTTTTCCCTGAGATCAGGAACACGACAGGGATGTCCACTCTCACCACTGTTGTTTCACATAGTGTTGGAAGTTCTAGCATCAGCAATCAGACAACGAAAGGAAATCAAAGGCATCAAAATTGGCAAAGATAAAGTCAAGCTTTCACTTTTTAGATGACATGATATTATACATGGAAAATCCGATAGACTCCACCAAAAGTCTGCTAGAACTGATACATGAATTCAGCAAAGTTGCAGGATACAAAATCAATGTATAGAAATCAGTTGCATTCTTATACACTAATAATGAAGCAACAGAAAGACAAATAAAGAAACTGATCTCATGCACAATTGCACCAAGAAGCATAAAATACCTAGGAATAAATCTAACCAAAGATATAAAAGATCTGTATGCTGAAAACTATAGAAAGCTTACGAAGGAAATTGAAGAAGATACAAAGAAATGGAAAAACATTCTGTGTTCATGGATTGGAAGAATAAATATTGTTAAAATGTCAATACTACCCAAAACTCTCTACACATTCAATGCAATCCCAATCAAAATTGCACCAGCATTCTTCTCGAAACTAGAACAAGCAATCCTAAAATTCATATGGAACCACAAAAAGCCCCAAATAACCAAAGTAATTTTGAAGAAGAAGACCAAAGCAGGAGGCATCACAATCCCAGACTTTAGCCTCTATTACAAAGCTGTCATCATCAAGACAGCATGGTATTGGCACAAAAACAGACATATACGCCAAAGGAATACAACAGAAATCCCAGAACTAGACCCACAAACGTATGGCCAACTAATTTTTGACAAAGCAGGAAAGAATATCCAATGGAAAAAAGACAGTCTCTTTAACAAATGGTGCTGGGAGAACTGGACAGCAACATGCAGAAGGTTGAAACTAGACCACTTTCTTACACCATTCACAAAAATAAACTCAAAATGGATAAAGGATCTGAATGTGAGACAGGAAACCATCAAAACCCTAGGGGAGAAAGCAGGAAAAGACCTCTCTGACCTCAGCCGCAGCAATTTCTTACTTGACACATCCCCAAAGGCAAGGGAATTAAAAGCAAAAATGAACTACTGGGACCTCATTAAGATAAAAAGCTTCTGCACAGCAAAGGAAACAATCAACAAAACTAAAAGGCAACCAACGGAATGGGAAAAGATATTTGCAAATGACATATTGGACAAAGGGCTAGTATCCAAATCTATAAAGAGCTCACCAAACTCCACACCCCAAAAACAAATAACCCAGTAAAGAAAAGGGCAGAAGACATGAATAGACACTTCTCTAAAGAAGACATCCAGATGGCCAACAGGCACATGAAAAGATGCTCAATGTCACTCCTCATCAGGGAAATACAAATCAAAACCACACTCAGATATCACCTCACGCCAGTCAGAGTGGCCAAAATGAAGAAATCAGGAGACTATAGATGTTGGAGAGGATGTGGAGAAATGGGAACCCTCTTGCACTATTGCTGGGAATGCAAACTGGTGCAGCCACTCTGGAAAACACTGTGGAGGTTCCTCAAAAAATTAAAAATAGACCTACCCTATGACCCAGCAGTAGTACTGCTAGGAATTTACCCAAGGGATACAGGAGTACTGATGCATAGGAGCACTTGTACCCCAATGTTTCTAGCAGCACTCTCAACAATAGCCAAATTATGGAAAAAGCCTAAATGTCCATCAACTGATGAATGGATAAAGAAATTGTGGTTTATATACACAATGGAGTACGTGGCAATGAGAAAGAATGAAATATGGCCCTTTGTAGCAACGTGGATGGAACTGGAGAGTGTTATGCTAAGTAAAATAGCCATACAGAGAAAGATAGATACCATAAGGTTTCACTTTTATGTGGATCCTGAGAAACTTAACAGAAACCCATGGGGGAGGGGAAGGAAAAAAAAAAGAGGTTAGAGTGCGAGAGAACTAAAGCATAAGAGACTCTTAAAAACTGAGAACAAAGTGAGGGTTGATGCGGGGGTGGAAGGGAGGCAAGGGTGGGTGATAGGTATTGAAGACGGTTTCTTTTGAGATGAGCACTGGGTGTTGTATGGAAACCAATTTGACAATAAATTTCATATGTTAAAAAAACAATAATATTAAATAAAATAATAAAATAAAAAAGAATATTTGTGATTCATAGGAAGAGGTCAAAATATTAACATGAACAGGAATTTGTAAGAAGTTGATCACGGGGACTGCAGATATGAGGGAAAGACCTGAAGTGGACCCTGTATATGTGACTAAATTGCTCAGTCTCCAGATAAAACTTAACAAGATGAAGGGTGGCTTTTTAGGGATGAGCAAGATAGTAGTTTTGAGATGGAATCTACTCCTGGTGAAGATGCTATGAAAATTGTTGGAATGACAACAAAGGATTTAGAATATCACATAAACTTAGTTGATAAAACAGTGGTAGAGTTAAGAGGACTCACTCCAATTTTGAAAAAGTTCTTCTGTGGGTAAAATGCTATCAAACAGGATCACATACTACAGAGAAACCATTGTTGAAGGAAGAGTCAATCAATGTGTCAAACTTCATTGTTGTTGTATTTTAATAAATTGCCACAGCCACCCCAACGTTAAGCAACCTGATCAGTCAGCATCCATCAACATCAAGGCAAGACCCTCCACCAGAAAAAGGATTATGACTTGATGAAAGCTCAGATGAAGGTCAGCATTTTTTTTATCAATAAAGTCTATTTTGATTAAGGTATGTGCATTGTTTCTTAACATAATGTTATTTTACATCAAGAGACTACAGTACAGTGTAAACATAACTTTTCTATGGACTGCAAAGCCAAAAAAATTATTTGACTCACTTTGTTGCAATATTTGCTTTATTGTGGTAATCTAGAACTGAACCCACAATATCTCTAAGGTATGCCTATAGATAGATGGATTGACCAAGCACTGGGCGTTTGGACAGTGACTGTAAAGAAAGGATAATGGAGAGGTCTTAAAATAATGAACTGTTGGGTATGAATAAAGTAAGAAGGAAACGAAAGAAAAAGTTAGGGTGAAATGGGAGGGGAAGGATCATGTGACAGAATGTGCAATGATCTGAACAAACAGATAAACTGAACAAGGTGAGTGGGAGGGAACTCGGCTGACCACAATTTCACTCAGAGCCATAGGCATGCTATATCTCCTAAAAATTTGAATACTAGACTTCTTTAAAAAAGCAGTGACTGGCCTTTATTAGATAATCACTAACTTCCCTATGGTTGTAGAATGGATTCTCACTTGAACGTGGGAAAATATAATCCATGCATCAAAAAGAAAGTGACCTAATCTGCTCTGGGCTGGATAAAACATGTTTGTAACATTATGTTCAGTTCAGAGAAGCCATTTTAAGAGGGACTCCAATAAAGAGTCCAAGGATAGGCAGACACAATAAAAAATAATCTGGACATCATTTTTCTTAGGAATAATGGTCACTTTTTAACTACATTTTTTACATTTTTAAATACATTTTTTAAAGTATGATGACATGAAAGTTCACATTCATAAGTAGTAATAGGATGTTAAAAATCTCAGGCATAATGAAGGAATTCCCATTTCTTTATCTTAGAAGTAAAGTGGTGCAGAATAATGAAGAGACTCAAAACATGGTCATTCTGGTCAATGATACAAGACTGGTGTTACAAAGCTAAAAGGTCACAGTATTTCAAGGGGCATTAGTATAGATGTTGAATTCATACAAAAGAATCATAGAAGGCACCATGACATAGCTGGCCCTTATCCTTCATTAGAAGAGCCCCAGTGCATTTTATGAATAAGCCCCTGTATGACTCTAATGGGAAATTCTGTTCTGCTGAATATGCCTTGAAACACATTGGAAGTTGTGGAATGGAGGAAGTAAAAAGGGTTCTCAGGAAGGCTTGACTGATTAAAAAAATGTATCTGGAACTGCACTGAACTGGAAGTGTATAAACTTTAAAAAAGAAACAAATTTAATGCATAGTTAGTACCAGTTCTACAGGAAACAGGAGTCAGCTGAAAGGGTCCCCAAATAGTGGAATCAGGAAGAGGGAATTTCAGTGATTAGAAAGTACACGGAGGATGTCTATCCTGTTTACTACCTATCTCATCAATGAATGAAAACCAAGTAGAGACAAAAGGAGCTGAAGTTGCTATGAAATCTTATACCTTAAAGATGACTTTTTCTCTTGGGGCACCTGGGTGGCTCAGTCAGTAAAGTGTATGGCTCTTGGTTTCAGCTTAGCTCATGATCTCATGATTCAAGCTCCATTTTGGGCTCCAAGGTGACAGTGTGGAGTCTGCTTGGGACTCTCTCTCCCCCTCTTTCTCTGCCCCTCCCCTGCTTGTGCTTTCTCTCCCAAAATAAATAAAACAAAACATTTTTAAAAAATGACTTTTTTTCCTCTTCTGGATATTGATCACCACTGTGGCTTTCCAGAACAGATAAGAGGGATGAGACTATGTTGGATGTTGACCATTCCACCTCAGGAAAGCAAGCTCTTTGGAATATGGTGGAAGCCCACAAGATCCCTCTGTAGCCAGAGTCAGGCAGAGGAAAGATCCACTGATCCCATCTGCCCATGCTTGTTTCCTGAGGCCTTGGACATTTCCAATGAGAAATGGCTGGTGGGATACGATTTGATGTGGTCATAAAAATGGATAGGTTTTATTGCAAAAATGTCCCATAGCTAAACTGAGGTCTTCTAAATCAAGAAAATTAAAAAGATAAGTTGTCTGTGAAATTCAATTCACTCTCAACATATTCTGGGCCGTTACCATAAATAAAAGACAAGTGGCCCCATCTCTCCACAGACATATCAGAGGAAGGGCATTTTGGAATCAGTTAGGTTACTTACCACCTCTTTTACTGAATATTTAACAATATTTCAGTGAACACAGAAAAAAATAAATACTTTTCACCAACTTTAAGATGATCTCCAGGTCTAAATTCTAACATATGTATGGGGAATAATTTTAAAAAGGCATATCTCACACAGACACATGCACGCACACACACACACACACACACACACACACACACACACACACACACACAGTGGTCCAAGAGGAAGATCATATAACTCCAATAAAAATCTTCAGGAGAATAAAAATACCCCATTGTTTAAAGAGAAGGAGAAATCAGCAGAAACAAAGGTCATTTTTGAGCAAGGATTGACAGGGGACCAACACAACTGGTCACCATTCATTTAATAATGTTGTTGCTTTAGGGAAATCCAAAATAACACTTTTTGGTACTTGAGCTTTACTCACTCAGGGGTTTGCATAAATGAAAGGAGCTCACAAATGCTTGACAATTCTTAGAAACCTACACTATGAAGTTTATTGCCTTACAGACTATAAGGCAACCAAACTACAAATGCCTTTCTGTCTGCAGACAGTTCATCCTGAAATAAATAAAAAAATTCAATCTGCCATGACACTTTCATTTCCTTCTTAATATACAGCATATTCACATCCAGATCATTATTCAACTTAAGAAAGATGCAGCATGATACAGTGGTTAATATGTAAGCTCTAAAACTAGCCTTCCTGAGTTCAAATTCTAAATCTACCATTTATTAATTGTGACCTTATGCAGAAGGTTAGGTAACTTCTTTGTGCCTCCATTTCCTTTTCTGTAAATAAAGAGAATGAGAATACATAATTCATAGGATTGTAGTTGAGATTAAATGAGTTAATTTGTAAAAAGCTCTTGCAACAGTACCCAAAATATATTAAGTGGTCAATAAATCTTAGCTATTAAGAAAAGTGCTAAAGCTTTTCCTTATAATCATCTCATTTTTTTAAAGGCAAAATTAAACATCCTAACAATGGATACATTTTTCAAACAAAAGCCTGGTGCAACATGGTGGCTCACTTCAAACCTTCACTACTTTTTCTGCTTGCATGAAAATTCCCATCTCGACATCAGTTTCTAGGGAAGTCAGGATGTTTCTAGGCAACCCAACCTAAGACATTTAAGACAATAAGTAAGGAGAAAATAAATACAATAATGCTTAGGCAAGCATTAAAAAACACACCCTCAAAATTTGAGAAAGAGTAAATGGTATCTGATTTATCTGCAGAAACAATGCAGTACTTATGTGTGGAAAGTTGACAGGATGTGGACGGATATAAAGGTATAAGCCACAACTCAGCTATGCTGCTACATTCTGCCCTTCAAGATTTTCAGTAGGTTGATTCTACTTACATGATTCTTAGTTTTCCTTCTTTTATTATAATGCTTATAATGTAAAATCATGATTCTCATTCACCACATATCTGGCACTTGACAAAAGGAAATGGAATGCCCTTCTCCATTTGAAAGCCACACATTTTTTTCCAAAATGTATATTTAATGGCCATTCCATTGCAATTAAGCAGAATCACATTTCAAAAATGTGTGTATAAATTTTAAAATATATATAATTTTTAAATGTATATATTTTAAGGTGCACTTTCAAGTTTTATTTGAAAATAAAAACCTAGAGGCTTTTGTTCAAACTGTATCCTCTGCCTAGGGAACATCCTTTATATCAAAATGTCCATATTATACCCACACTTTATTTTTTTTCTAAGTTTTTAATGTTTATTTATGTTTAAGAGAGAGACAGAGTGCAGGCAGGGGAGGAACAGAGAGAGACAGGGAAGGAGACACAGAAACTGAAACAGGCTCCAGGCTCCGAGCTGTCAGCACAGAGCCCAACATGGGGCTTGAACCCACGAGCTGTGAGATCATGACCTGAGCTGAAGTCGGACACTTAACTGCCGGAGCCACTCAGGTGCCCCTATTTTAAATCCAAATTTCAAGCTCGAAATGCTCCATAAAAGATTCCCAAATTCCCATGGCTAAAAGTAATTGTTCCCTCCTCTGGCACTTTTTCCATACATTATATTTCTTAGTATTTAATAAAGTTCATCTCTACAAAAATTCCTTAGGGCTGGACAGATGTTCTTCTCTAAATTGTAGCATTCCTTGCTTCCAGCATTATCCAATGTATGCCAAAGAAATAAAGGAAGGAAGGAAGGAAGGAAGGAAGGAAGGAAGGAAGGAAGGAAGGAAGGAAGATAGGTAGGTAGGTTATTTCTCTGGACTCTCACTTGTTCCCTTTTTCAGGCTTGTACAAATAGATAACTCAAAAAATTTTAAGAAGAATTAAGACAATATTAACTCATATACAAATACATGATTTTAAAGAATATAATGAATATACCAATCATCTATGAATATGGCCTTTGGTTTTCAAAAGTTCTTCAGTCACAAAGTATGTTCCGAAGTTAATCTTCAAACAGCTATAACAATAACAAGGCACATATTCTGCTTCAAAAACTCCTAAATGCCAGATCTTAGAAAGAATTATCCGAAGAGTTTGTTAATACAGCTACCCTGTATTAACTCCTGAGAGAGTACTCACTCCTGAGATTCTCTGTCCCAACAGATCTGAGGAGTTCTCTCAGGGACAAGTATAGGGACAGTTTCTCTGTTCCATGCCACGAATTCTCAAGGCAGCCCTAATTGTCTCTGTCTTCTCCTGGTTAGTTCAAGGCCCAGATAAGTCATATCTCCCTTTTAGGAAACATCTTTGACCATTCCAAATGCCTTCTCTTTTTATGCATATACAATTGTGGTGGTAACTCCCCTTCTAAAAATAGATTAAGTATGTGATTAGCACTTTTTTATTCACTGTTTCACTTATTTAACATTTCACCCCCTAATTTAGCTGTAAGTTCCTACTGGGGAAAGACTAATGAATCCTTACTTCCATTCTGTATCTAGAGGGCTGGGCAATTTTATCTACTTTGGATTTAATAAATTATGCTTTATGTAGGCCAAAAATAATGTAAAATCTTATGATCACTGAAATAAAGAATATGAAAAGTATTGAATAGGGTATTTTTTTTTAAACGAACATCTTATCAACATGAGGCTAAAAGGAAGAAGTTAAAGGAAGACTGAAGAGCAGAAGATTTGCTGAGAGAGAAAGCATCTGTTTGAAATATGAGGCCACATCTTTTTACTGTTCAACTTACTAAAGCGAGCAATAGTCACTTCAGTCATTTTTAAAAGTGCAACAGTAAATTCAATACCATTCTGCCCCAAAATAAAGACTATAGGGGTGGAAACTGATACACAATTTCAAAAGGATAAATCACTTTAGTTTTCTAGTATCCTGTGACATCTGCATCAATCTATAAGCACAGAGATATCAATTCTTGCCACTCACATGAGTGAGATCTATACTGAACGGGAATCCCCCAATTCAACCTGAGTCAGTCACAACTAATCCTGTTGCAGTCAGGGAGACAGAGCAATTCTCCTAGAACCCTCCTTTCTATGCTATTACTAACCTCAAGACTTGTATGGAAGTTTCCTCTGGACCATTCCCTAAAATCGGCTATTAAAATGAAGTAGTTTGTTTATATGCCCCATGAGCCACCTCTCTCAACCAACAGGCTCAAGAGTTAGGTAGATCTGTTTCTTAAGATAGGATCAGAGGCTAGAATGGAAAATATGGTTAGTCAGAACTATTGCTACATACAGGTAACATGCCATCCTTTCTCAGTAAAAGTTTTGACATTCACTCTGATTAGACTGGCACATGTACTTCCACACCTGTGAGCAGAAGACAGAATGTTTTCATTGGCTTAACTTGAATCTAGGGGTCATTTCAAGTTCCTTGGGGAAAAATTAATAGACCACAAAATGGATCTAAAGGGCTGTTGGAAACAGAAAAGGGGAGAATAGGTGTAAGAAAAGAATATCAATTAAGAATAGGTTGAGCTGAGGGGGCATCTGGGTGGCTCAGTAGGTTAAGCGTCTGACTCTTGGTTTCAGCTCTGGTCATGATCTCATGGTTCATAAGTTCAAGCCCTGCATCGGGCTCTGCATCGGGCTTAGGATTCTCTCTCTCCCTCTTTCTTTGCCCCTCCCATGTTCAAGCGCTCTCTCTCTCTCTCTCTCTCTTTCAAAATAAATGAACATTAAAATTTTTTTTTTAAAAAAGAACAGGTCGAGCTGCAACCAAAATAACTAAAAATAACAATAGCTTGAAAAAATAAAATATTTTTCTTTCACATTAAAGAAGTTAGGATTAAATAATCTTCAAAGGCTGATAGGGTGACTTCACAAAATCCTCCAGGTTCCAGATTCATTTATGTTGCTGCTCTGTCATACCTAGTCACAAAGGCATATCTAACTATAAGGGAATTTAGAGTATGAAATCTTTATTCCAGGTGACCATATATCCATTTAATAATGAGGTGTTTTCTATTTATTGGTGGGGGGGAAGAAAGGCTGGACATTGGGGTACATATAGCAATCTCTGGCATGGTGTATGGATTCATAAGGTGACTCCCATGATTCCTACCACTTTACGTTCATACCCTTGTGTAATGCCTTCCTCTTGAGTATGGGCAAAACCTGTGACTTGTTTCAAGCAACAGAATATGGAAAATATAGGCTATAGATGATTAGGGTACATGACTTTGTTACATAAGATTTAGCATTGGTCTTACAGGAGTTTTTCTCTCTTCCAGATGCTACCCACATGAGGAAGTGGCCATGTTGGGAAACTCCATGTGGCAAGGAACTGAGGGTAGCATCTGGGAGTTGAGGGTAGTTTCTGGATAACATCCAGAAAAAAATAAACCTCTCAGACCAGCAACCACAAGAACAAGGAAGGAGAGCCTTTCCTAGATGCGCCTGTATGTTAAGAATCTAGTCCTAACTGAAACCTTGATCACAGCTTTATGAGACTTTGATCTGAAGACTCAGCTAAGCTGTATCCAGACTCCTGATGCACAGAAACTTAAGACAATAAATGTTTGTTGTATTAAACCACTAAGTTTGTGATAATTTGTTATGCAATAGAAAAAAAATATATATTGACACTGAAGACAACCAACAGATGCTCATAATACTGCATAAAGGGCCTAACTCATTCCCTAATTTATAATATTCATTCAATAAATGTTAGCTACAATAATCATCACCGTCATCATTGTTATAACCATCATCTTTTCCTAAATCTAGATTCCTCCAATATCATCACCACCTTGCAGCTTAGCAAGAAGTAAAATCCCAACAGGGCAAACAGTTCTATTCATATTACTTCTAGACTTTTTGGAAGCAACCGACTTTAAAATCTAATTGGAGCTGAATTTCCATTAGCACTGCACTGGTGATTCTCGTATATCCATCTGCCACTCCATTCCAAGAACTTGCCTCTCAAGGATACAACAATCTTTTGGTCATGCCTCATTGGGGAAGAATTGAAAAGAATAAGATAGGACACAGTACTCTAGGGGTTCAGTTAAGAATTGCAGGCAAGTCTACAGAAAACAGACCCATCACTCTGTGGAGTCAGGCTGAGGGGAAAAGAAACAATTAGCTAGAGGTTAAGTAGCAAAACAGCTGCTAGAAGCCTTAGGTAAAAAATGTCACAGAGTAGGAGTAAAATATTGGAAGAATAATGTGGGAGGGAAAGTTATCAATTGCTCTGAAACCTGAATTTATGCATTTTAATATTATCTAGCAGAATCAATTTGAGCATCTGCTTAATATCCTGGTATGTGACAAGAATACCAGGAGGAATTTTAAAAATTAAAAAAGAGTAAAAAATAAAGCACCTTTCAGAGCATCTTGAGATAAAGACTTTACAAGACCATACAAAACCTGAGCTATTTGAGACATCAATGTGTTAAAGCAAATTAACATCCCCTAAATCAAGCAAAGATTTCAAAGCTAAGCCATTTCAAATAATGGAGTGAGACAGAAAAATGAAATCTATTCTATGAAGTATATAAAACAAATAGAAATTGCTGTTTTGAGACACCATAAAATAGTCAATAATTCAAAAGATGATTAAAAATAAACAACATATTAGTAATAAAAACCTGGCATGGGGAACATTCTAACAATGGAATTTGGTTTTTTGGCTTATAGCCACTCAAGAATCTTAGAGGGAATATGAGGAGAATAGCTATTATACCAAACTACTGTAGTTTTTGCTTATGTTTATTTTTATAGTAAAAAAATCATGTAAAAAGCACATTTTATAAGTAATAAAAAGCACCTGCAAATAAAGAAAAACTAAAAGACAGAGATGCTAAAAATAGAAAAGATTTATCCCAGAAGTATGTGACACTAATAGATCAGAATAATTACAGAAAATTTTAACTACTATAATATTGACAGTAATTTTTAAATTCTTAGAATCAATTAGGGTTTTTTCCCCCATGTGGTTCATAGTCTTGTTCTGCAAACATAATATATTAACCCTCAAAATGCTAGTGAATGTACATGGAAAATATTTTAATATTGTTTCTGCATATAAAATTCCATTTCTACAGAACTGTTTTTCACATTTTTTGCTACATAATCTGCCCTTATTTCTGACACCAGTGACAGGATACAAAGATCACAAAGTTCCCTCCCATTTTGGAGTCAGCTTTGTACAAAGATACATAATTATCAAGCAAGAGGTAGGGACCACTAAACGCCATCAACAAATATCACTGGTCATTGTGGGAGAGGGGTATGAATGTGAGAAAATAATTATCAGTCTCAACAGAAACAATTACCACTTCAGTACACACCCTACCAAGAGTAGGTTAATGTCACCTATAACCAAAAGGCATGGAATTATACTTCCTATAAAATATGAGATTACAAAGTGAGAGAAAGGAAGAGAGCAAAGTCCTCAAGTTTTGTCCCCCCCCTTGATTTAGTTCAGTTTTGTTTTATTTTTCACTTTGCACAAAAGAGGTATGCTCATGATCAAATAAAAAATCTTCCAAATGGAGTGAATTATGAGCCAAATGAAGATACTTATTAACTCAAAAGTAAATATTACAAGGTGACTGAATAGAGTTCCTTATATACTTTTTCTCCCTCAGGGGAAATGGTGTGTACACACTACAATAGAGTGAAAAATACACTCTACAACACAATACAATACAATACAATACAATACAATACAATACAATACAATACAGAAATACAATAGAGAAAATGGGCTTCATTGGTTATAACACATTCATTTTAATATGCTTATTTTTGATGACTTCTAGGAACTTACATTTTTCACCACTTTTACCATCAATCCATAAACAAGCATGTCTGATAGCCTATTACACAGAGTTTGTTTTTAAAAAATGCCTTTGAGAGGCACCTGGGTGGCTCAGTCAGTTCAGCATCTGACTTCAGCTCAGGTCATGCTCTCATGGTTCATGAGATCAAGCCCCACGTCAGGCTTGTTGCTGTCAACGCAGAGCCTGCTTCAGATCCTCTGTCTCCCTCTCTCTGCCCCTCCCCCACTCACGTGTGCTCTCTTTCTATCTCTCTCAAAAATAAACATAAAAAAATCTTAAAACATGATGTTTATTGGATAAGTGAATGAATGAATAGATAAAAGAGTAAATCAAAGAATGATATTGAGACAGGGGACAGACTGACCTTGGGCAGATACAGAAAAGTGGCTCCTTGTTAACAACAGCAGAGCAGAAAGTATTGGAACAAAATGCCCCGGACCTTCTCCTTGTTCAGCAGCTACACAGTAACTCCCCCTCAAAAAGTCCTGCCACTTGTAACCTATATAAGCCCTCCTGCTCAGACACCTTAGAGGCCTCCTTATGGAGCTCCTCCCAGGTAGCAGGAGTCTCTTTGTTTCATTCTCACCCTAATAAAACTGGTGGCTGTGCTACTCTTAACCTTGTTCATGGTTCCATTCTTCAGCTTCGTCAGAACACGATCCGGGTTTTAAAAAAGCAGTTACAAAATGATTAGGGATACTGCTCAGTGTATGCTATTAACCCTAATGACGCTATGAACGCAAAGAAGGGAGAGATGAATAAAGTTTAATCTGGTTAATAAAGGTAGTTTGTCAGGGCATCCCGGGGACATGAGCTGAGAAGTGAAAACTGGCAAGTGGTCAGTAAAAGATACTGCAGGCCATTAGCATGAGGGAGGGCACTAATGCAGGACAAAATAACACACAAAATCAAAGTGAGGAATCTAGTCTCTTTCCTAGGATGTGATATTTTCCAAATCCCACCATGAAATTACAAGATTATTCATATACAAGGAAACTCAGGGTCTCCTCACTGAAATGTGAACTCTTCAAAATGATAGGGCCACCAAAACTGATCAGAGAAACCATCTAGCTACCAAAATAGAGCCAAAGGAAATATGAAGTACTCAGGGAATTTAAGAAATGCACTGGGATTGTTACAGATGTTTAGAAAGTATTAAGTAATTTAGATCAATCTGTGAATCATTAGGGCTTTTTCCCTTTAGACTCCATAAGGTAGGACGTGGCAGCTACATCCTAGCTTGGATCTAATCTGAAAATTCATCTTAATGGCACTTTAGTTGCCAGTACAGGTTTGTCTGAAATTATGTCTCATAATTCTACATCTCCCTTTCAAGAATACTTAAAATCCACATTCTTGATTTTCAGATGTGACTAAAATAGCCAGAGGGTTTCTGAAAGACACCCACTATACCACAGTAAGGAAATTTGCTGTTTCACATGGTAATGGTGACCAATTATGCTTTGGTACTTCAAATACTCAGAGTTGATGGCAATACTCTGGAGAGATTCTGTACACTAGGTTCCAAATTCTATAATGTCTTTCCAGGAAATATTTTGAAACAAATGTAACATTAAGACTTTTCGGTATGCTGAACTGTGGATCGAGGTTTACCTTCCCTGATACTGTTTTTTTAAGGAAGTGCAGTGCTTTACTTCCCATGATCAGTAACAGCAGGCATATCCAACCTAACATCTCTACTAACAATCTAAGACACTGCCATTTTGCAATGGAGAAAAAGCTTAATTTTCTATACAGCATGAATAAGGCTTTCAGAAAGCAGTTTGAAAGCAGATTTCCAGAAGCAACTTCTAAGGGCAGCTGAATGATGCTTTTAGCATGCTTTGATAACTATCAAAATTCCCAAATTACATAAATGCCTAATAATAAGTAAGCATTTCTAACCTGGGTCTGTGTAAAATACTACCTTTCCTAAAGAAACTACAAGAAAACTTGAAAGGCATTTCATCACTCTAACTTTAGAACCTGTGAAAAGCAATTTGAAAACTGTAGCCAGTTGTAAACATATATGAATTTTTTGCTTACTCTTTTTTTTGCTTCCACATTAAGAAATACACTTTTTAAACTGTTTTGTGGGCTTAATTTCTTTCGAAGGAGATTATAACTAAATAACTACATGAATTAAACCTTGATGTACCTTCTTCTAACTACTGCTTATAGATAACCCTTGAGAGCAAAACCAAGGCACTCTTACAGAATAAACACTGACAGGAAGTAGAGATACATAATTTGGAAACAGCACACTTATACTAGCAAACACCATTAATATTCTATTTATATTACACTTTTCACATTGCAATGAAATAAATTGTTAAGTAATTGACTGTAAACAAAATAAAACTGAACAATAATGTCAAATTAAAAAACAGGAGGGATAGGCAGATAATAAAAAGCCATAAGGTGCTCTTGAGACTCCATTTAAAAAATTATATTTTAAATAATTCAAACAAAAGCATCTAATTAAGATGCCATTAATTTGAAAATTAATGTTGAAACAATATAAAAGTTGAAACAATATAACGAACATCTAATCACAGTATATACTAAACTCCCATAAGCCATGGCATTCAAGGTGTCATAAAAGGTCATTTAGTGAAGGATAGATAGATACAAATTATTTGCCACTCTTCCTATCAAGAAGTGGAGTCTCTTTCTCTTGCCCTGACATCTGGACCTATGCTGAAACTTTGCCCAAGAGAATGTGGGGAAAGTAACACTGTAACTTCTGTGGGTGGGCATCAAGAGATCTATAGCTTCTACTTTCTCCCTATGAACATTTCCTTTTGTAATCCAGACACCATACTGTGAGAAGCCCAAGCTACATCCAGAGGTCATGCAGAGGAATATTGTGGCATTCTGGTTAGCTGGGCATGCAGTCAGCTCTAAATTTCAGCTTTGTGTGTGAGCCACCTTGAACCTCCCAGGCTAGAGTAACCTTTGGTTAACTGCAACCTAGCCAATATCACCTGGGGATCTGAGATTCTACGCAGCAACAAACTTTAAGAATCAATGTATGTCAAGTATTAATATAAAGTCAGAGAAAACAATCCACAATTATCTGAATAATCTATCATAATTCTCCTTTTTTCAACATATCTGTGTTTCTTACATATTTCTAACAGAACATATTGCAATATACAGAATACAGAAGCAAGCATAAGACTACAATTAATTCCATCAAGCAATCATCAAACAGATCACCAAAAATGTAAACAATGCAACTTTTTAATATTTGTTGGAAAATATAGTTATTTCTCATAAAATTATATATGTTGAAATCACACACTCATATATTTGCCACTGTAAAACACAAAATTCAGTGGTTTTTAGTATATTCACAAAACTATACAACCATCACCACTAATTCCAGAATACTTCCATCATCCCCAAAAGACTGTACATCCACTAAGTCACTCCTCACTTCCTCATGTTCTCAGTCCATGGTAACAACTAATCTGCTTTGTATCTCTATTTTTCTATTCTGGATATTTCACATAAATAAAATCATGCACTATGTGGCCTTTTGTGTCCGGTAACTTTCACTCAGCATAATATTTTGAAGGTTCATCCATCTGGGAGCATGTACCTATACTTTTTCCTTTTTATGGCCAGATACCATTGTATGGACATATTGCATTTTTGTTTATCCATTCATCAGATGGCTATTATGAATAATCATGAGGATTTGTGTATAAGCTTTTGTGTGGTATGTTTATAATTTTCCTGGATATTATTATTGACTTATTATTTTCAAATGAATTAACTATTTTAAACATTTCTAAACTATAAAGTATAAAATCTACATAAATTAAAGCTTTGGGGGGCCCTCAATAATTTTTAAAAGTACAAAGCGTCCTGAGACCAATAAGTTGAAAGTCACTGGTATACACATTTTTTCTTCTGTTTCAAAACATTAGGAAAATATTTTTTTTTCATATTTCCTCTAGATCATTGATTCAGGAGAACTCTGAGTAACTTTTAGCTTTTATAAGACATATTACCTTCACAGCTTTATTTCTAATTTAAGGAAAAATAATGATCAACCAATAAAGTCATGCAAATGAGGGTAAGTGTGGTGGTATATGGAGGGTTTCTTTTCCCTACAAGATGCTAAAAAAGGTGAAATGCTTTATTACTTTATATAAACTGTTAGAGCTTTCTAAAGATATTTAACTTCAATTCAGATACATAGGCTCTTTAAGCCCATGACCTAACTGGGCTATAGGCCCCTGTGTCAAACCTTGTACCTTTGAAACAACAGTCTTGGCTCTTTCATACTTGGGGGAGAAATATCTTGGCCCAGTCTCCCTCAATGCCTGATACAGTTTTTAACAAAGTTCTGGTAATTGGCATTCCTCTACTCACTGCTTACACAGTATTATTTTTATTAGGCGTTTCATAATAATTCTTGAACTAATATTGTATATTCAACATTAGGAAAAGTTTCAAAGTTTTCTATTAAGAAACACATTTTGTACATGTTTTCCCCAAAAGATGTTAAATTCGTGAACTTCTATACTATACCTTTCATTTCCTTAAAGGATTACAGTGTGTTGTTATATCCTCACAATGTACTCACAATGTACTTCTGAATGTCTTCAAATTTCAAAAGCACATTCATGTAGTGAACCAGGTTCTTAAAGGCTTTAGGTCATGTTTTTCTCTGTCTGATAATTTCAAGTTCCAAATACACATTAGAAAATAGAAAAGTTATCACAGGATACTTAGTTATTCTCTCCTTATAAAAATGACTATTTTCAATACCAAGCATATGTTCCAGGATAATATTTTGTTGTTCTTTATTGAGAACTGAAAGTGAAACTCTCACTAAAAGACTGTTCCATCAAGTGAGATAGAAATTTCCCTCTGACAGGGATCTTAATTTTTTCAAAGGTCATCCAGTTACTCCTGGTTGAATCCCATGTGACACACTAATTTAGAAATGTTTCCTCATTAGTGCTGACATCTCCCAAGTGCTGGAAAGAACTTCATATACTGCATCATTCATTTGAAATGTGGATTTAGAAGGGGAAAAAAAAACTTTGCTTTTAAATAATTTGGAGGTAATTTTGTATTATACACATGTATTCTATAAGGGACAAGATATGTTTCAATTAAAAGGCAATAGAGCAGCATGAGAAGTCAAATTCTTTGGAGTTCAAATCCTGATTCCATCCCTTATCTACTTAACAGATCACAAGGAAGTTATTGAGCCTCTTGAGATTCAATTTCCCCATCTACAAAAATAGAAGCAGTCTCTTTTCAGACTATCAAAATGCAGGTAAATTATCTGATAAAATATAGAAGATCTGTATATTGCTATCATTTATTAAAGGTGTCATTACTATTATCACAATAGTCAACTTAAGACAACATAAGTCTACCATGAAATTCACTGCAATCCCCAGAGTAGAAGAATGGCTATTACTTAACTGCATCAAGAGCAAGCATAAGGGAAATAGAAAGGTATGATTGCCCTGGATGTCAGCTAGTCAAATAAAATACAACATTGTGGTTTTTGTTTTTTTTTTACTTTGTGTTTTGTTTGTTTTGTTTTTTTCAGCAAGAAGGGGAGGAAGGACAGCCTGTGAGAAGGAAACTATTTTCTGCTTTCATTGTAAGGAATCAGGAGAAGAAATCATTTTTACTGAAATGCCAAAAATTTTATTTTACTTGGTGCCTCATCCTTTAGCACTACCTACCTCTAATACATACCATAGGCTGTATGTAACAGAAATATTTTCCTCAAACATGGTTTTGATGTTCTCCCTTGCCCTGCCCAGAAGTGTACATACATATATACATGCATGCATAAAAGAGGCTATCCCCAAGTACTCAACCTCAACCTAAGAATGGATTCAAAGATTTTTACTTTGAACTGTTTTTACTTAAATTGCAATCTATTTAAAAACAGTAAGTAACTTTCATTTTAAACTCACTGATTATATTTTCTGATATACCCACAGGGCATATCAGTTATATTTTGTATTCTAAAATCTTATTAAATGTGATAGCAATTTATTTAAAATAGCAGTACTTTGAAGTCCTCATTATTTCCCTGTACTGATGTCTTCTAATAAAATTACTGAGTGACCTAAACACAAATAATGTGAAATATATTCCATTTCATTTAAGATTTAATTAGAGATCATATTTATATTATATATACAAATTTATTTACAGTAATACCAATCTTATACTTTTTACAAAACTGGTTAGACTAAGGAAGGAAGGAGAATACTGCTGAAAAGGACTATTGAAACTTATAGAAAATAATATGGAGCTTCTCAAACACTCAAGTAGTGTACTTTCATTTACAGGCTACATAGGCATACCAAGTAATTATCAATTCTTTTAAAGTTAAATTTTGGCAACTATCCACTAGTGGATAACCGATGGCCTTTTCCTCTACAGTGCCCAGTACATTCTACATAGAAAGCCCAAGAAGGCAACAGAGTGGGTTTCCGTTATTTCTCATTGCATTATGAGTTTATATGTATATGCTCATGTGTGTATCTGAATACTTACTTTATTGAAACTTTGCTTCTTAGAAACTGTTGACTTTTAAGCAGCGTTAGTATTGAAAATCAATCTAAAAGCAAATTTAAAAGTTAACAATTTGCTATAAATATCCACTGTCCCTATTATCAGCATTTTCTAAACACTTCCTTACCCTCTAGCTCTGATCGAATACATATACCTCATTTTATATATACCTTATCTCACTCATCTTAGCCTTAAGTCGGAAGCCATTTCCAAATAATTATTCCCCCCCTCAGTAAAATTAAGCATCAAGATGTTTCTCTCCAGAAGACCAAATTAGTATTTCAACTTTCTTTGCCTGGTTTTTTTTCCCCTACCTAAAGCTAAATGCTAAAATAATTCTGTAGATTTTATTTCCTCCTCTCAGTGCTGATTTTCTTTCCTCCCATATGGAAGAATTAGAGTGAAAAAAAAAATTGCAGGATGCTAAGATTACCTTCTTCCATATTATATATCTATTTCTCCCCCACACACCCATCACTGATTAGATGATAATAGATTCCCTGCCTATTTCTTTTCTTTCTTATTTTTTAAGAGTACAATACCTGGCACTAAATTGCCAAATAAATACCTGATAAATAGATGAATAAATGGGAGTGAAACAACAGTCTCGACCCATTTCTTTGATGTAAGATCTTCCAGCCCACAATGTTTCATTAGTTAACTTCCAGATTCTCAGTTGACTTATTCAAACACTACTTAGCCTCACAAAACCTTTAAACCATCAGGCAAACTAGTTTTTTAGAAAACATTTTCTAAGCTTATATATTTTAACCTGAATATTTTGAACATATCTACTCAGCAAGTTTTTTCTTGAGCACCTATTCTATTAACTGACCTGAGCCACCCAGGCACCCCTCATTAGTATAATATATTTCTAAATATACCTCAAATTTACATCTGTTTCTATATCCCCTCAATTCAAAATTATTATTTTAGGTCAACTGTATTTTAAAAGCCTATATTGTAAGGAAGCTTCTTTAGAAAAAACAACAGTAATAGCAACAAAATTTAGACTTCACTGATCATGAGCAGAGTCAACCAAAGTACTTTGCTCACATTAGTGACTCATCAATATTTATTGATTTGATTGGCTTTGGGATTTTCTCCATCTTAAAAGTTTCTTAGGGTAATTCTGGAAAAAGTTTCTAGAAATAAGAATAAAGGGAACTAAAGAAGGCTTCTATTTTTGATTTAGTACTTACTTATCAACAACTAAGAATCAACGGGGACGTAAAAAGGAGCCTATATTTGTTGTACACTCTAATATTAGACTCTAATAGGAAGCCAAATGAATCTGCATCAAATTGTTTCTCTGTTTAAAATTAAGTGATGCTTACAGATAAAGATCGATAAATGTCAGAATATATTCAATTGTCTTCACATTTTTAACTTAGAAAAAAGTCTGCCTCTGCAGTGATATTTTATATAGATTGAGGACATGCTTAATAACTGAGCAAATAAAGGTGAAAACAGTATGAAGAGAAGTACAAAGGCCTTTACCATTTTTCATTAGCCACTTATGACAGTATCTAGAGCATAGCCTGCTTGAGATTCTGTCTTTCTCTCTCTCTGTCCTTTCCCTGCTTGTGTAAATTCTCTCTCTCACTCTCTCTCTCTCTCTCTCAAAGTGAATAATTTTTTTTTTAAAAAAAGAAGGGTGTGTGTGCCTTTGTGGTTCAGTCAGTTAAGCATCAGACTTCAACTCAGGTCATGATCTCATAGTTTGTGGGTTCAATCCCCATATCAGGCTCTCTGCTGTCAGCAAAGGGCCTGCTTCTGATCTTCTGTCCCTTTCTCTTTATGCCCCTCCCCTGTTCTCTCTCCCTCTCAAAAATAAACAAACTTTAAAAAAATATATAAATTTAAAAAAAAGAATAGGACTTGAAAACAGCATGGGTTTAGGGGTTATCTAGCAAGTGGCTAATATAGATTCTTCTATGTACAAATTCAACACTAGGAAGAAAATGTATATCTATCAAATATCTTTTATATGCCAGGTACTATGCTAAAATCTCATTTAACCTTCACACCTGTTATCCATGCTTTCTAAATTTTTTTAATGTTTATTTTTGAGAGAGAGAGGGAGAGAGGGAGAGGGAGAGAGAGAGAGGGAGAGGAAGAGAGAGAGAAGAGAGAGAGAGAGAGAGAGAGAGAGAGAGAGAGAGAACTTGAGCAGGGGAAGGACAGAGAGGGAGACACAGAATCCAAAGCAGGCTCCAGGCTCTGAGCTGTCAGCACAGAACCTGACATGGGGCTTGAACTCATGAAGCTTGAGATCATGACTTGAGCTGAAGTCAGATGCTTAACTGACTGAGCCACCCAGGCGCCCCTGTTTTCCAGCTTTCTAAATGCAGAAATAAAAACTAAGAGAGTCTCAATATCTTACAGCCTCACAATCTGTTAAGTGAGATAGTGTTGGGTTTAGAACTCAAATCTCTTTGAAAGAACCAATAAAGAAAGAGGAAAGGAAGAGATTTTTGACCAATATAAATTGTAACTTTTCTGATATATGTATGTAAAGCTAGGAGTTAAAATTAACGTGTTACTGAACAGGGTTTGAAACATCTCTTATAGTCTTAACTCACCACATAAAAGAAGACATGGGTCTGGTAGTATTTTCTGTTTTAAAAAAAGATGACAATGACATAAAGATTAGTTGACCATAGTATTCTATGGTTTTGCAACTAAGAATATGTCATGCACTAGGCTGTATACTAGTCGAAAACCCAATAGGACAACATTCAGATGTCAGGAAACAATAGTCTTAATGCTCTGAACAGACCACACCTGGTTAGTGTGTTAGGTACTAAGTAGTATATTCCAACAATAGCATCAAAATGCAGTAATTTAAAGTAATTTGAATAGAATTATCAAGTGACTTAAAATGATGACATAGAAGACAGAACTGTGAAAATAAGAGTGATTTGGCCTTTAAAAAAAAAAGTTGAGAAGAAGCATGTTTCTGTCTTCATATATATATGAAAAGCTTCCAAGTAAAAGGGAAGAAATGGGTATAGGTGCAATCAATATTACATCAGAAAACAAATTAAGTGAAAGTTCTAGAGAACAGAATTTTAATTCAGGTTAGAAGGCATATTCTAATAACATATCTACAATGGAATGGAATAATTTTTATAATATACATAGGTATATAGAGTTTATATTTTGCTTTTGAAAGAAACACACACTAATTAATTAAAGCTTTATGGACCTTATATATTTTAAATTTTACTTCATATTCTTTTCTAAAATGAGACAGTACTAAAGAAATAATTTTGCATGTGGCATCTGCTTAATGCCCTGCCCTGTAATTTCATTATTGAATATAATACATATTAATGCACACTTTATGCAGATTACTTTGACTAGTAGATAAAATATGCTTATAAAATATCCCTAAGCAATGGGAGTATCCGCCAACAGGAATTTTTCCCAGGGTTAGAATTAGGAGTGGCAAGCAAGAGGTTTTCAACACAACGAACTATAACTGAAGGGAAACACAAATCCAAAAATCTCTTTAAAACCCAACATGATAAAAAACACTGGTTTGTCTAAGAGGCAGAAGAAAACCTGACTCCCAAATTATACCATGTTTACAGAATGGCTTCAATGTGACATAAATCCTCCAATTTTTTAGCCAGAAAATTTTAGCCATAAAAATGAGGACAAGCCAGATTAATGATTTATTTTAGCCAAAGATTCATCCATTCCTGGTCATAAGTATCCTTATCCTCAGCAATGAAAATCAAACCTTAGCAAATCAAAACATTTCAGTTCTGAGATGACAGTTACCAGCACATTTTTCAGACAAGCCCCAATTAAATTGGATATATCCTTACGTTCTCATTTCCAAATTAAAAGTCACTACATAATATGCTTTTTTCCCAGTGACTTGCCATATGCTTCATCCAGTTAGTTCAATCTCCTTTTGCTTGATCTTTTGGTTGTATATTATCTAAGCCAATTTATGAAGATTGGCACTAATTTCACACATACAATAAAGCAATGCAACATTCACAACAGGTCCTAACAAAGCAGCTCATATCACCAAATCTTGATTATGTAGTGCTGAAGAGGCCCTCTGAGGCATTTTAATGTTTAGAGACTAGCTTACTACCCTTCATGGCTATTAGCAATGTACTCCAGTCCCTGTGTGTTATTACGCCAACACACAAATTGTAGGATAATTGTTGGCACTGTGCTTTGGTATTTCAATCATGATGTTGATATTTATCTATCTTGGTAAAGGCTGCTATGGGAACTGATGACCTGTTTTTCAAGGGATGGGATAAAAGAAACCAGAAAAGGGAGGGGCAGTAATAAAAAAGCACACACACCATGTAATAATTTAAATGAATATTACAGGGAAACCTACTTGATACGGTCACTTTTTATAAATATTTCATATTAGTTGTTAGTATGTTAATGGTCAAAAACACTCTGGGGTAGAGCACAGATAACTAGAAGAGGCTGAGGGGAAGTATTAGTCCCAGTATTTCTTTTGAACATTCAATTATAATTTTTGATTATCAACAATTCCTTATGCAATCACAGTTTTATATAGTTTCTTTTATGAAATACACAGTGTGAAAACTTCAGGAAGTAAGGAAATAAATTAAACCTGAATCTAATCAAGTCTAATAACTCACTTCTTTACCAGAAATAGAGGGGCTAGGGAACCAACCTATGTATAGCTATAGAGAAGCAAACACACAAATGTAGGATATGAGACAACTGGCTCAGTTAGCTTCAAAAAGATGGGAAGGGTGTAATAGTGGAGGAACTTTAAAAAATAGAATGCATTTCTTTGGGTACCAATTCATATAAAGTAAATGGAAAATAACATTTATATTCAGAATTTATCAATTATTTAAAAACAGGGGATTAGATGGACCAAAGAATCAGGGTTAATTTCGTTAGATGCCATAATGACACTGTGGTAAGGTAAGAAAACATACATTTTTTAGAGATGTCTATTAAAATATGTGGGGGAGAAATGGCACAGAATCTGGAATTTGCAACAAAATGCACCAGTAACAACCACAACTAAAAAAAAGGAATAGATGAAACAAGTGTGGAAAAATCTTCATAATTTTTGAGTTGGGGGGATATTATATGAGAGTTCATTATAATATTCTTTCTATTTTTATATATGTTTGAATTTTTAAAATAAAAATTTCAATTTTATGCTATGGTTCATTAGAATAGCTTAAGTGGTGGTGGCTATGGGCAACATTTTTGCTATAATAAAACAATTTCTTTCCTTTTATTTTTTTTCCTCTGCCTTCGAGCTAAAATTCTTGCCTATGGATGGGTTTCAGGGGTCTATAAATCCCTGGATCTTTCATTCTCAATTCACTTCTCTGGGATATAATCTAGTGTCATCACAAGGTCCAAGATATCCACCAAAAAGGTTAGGAGCCACCACTAGAATCGAAGCTTACTGAGAAAGGTTTTTGTTTATTTCTCTTCAGCTGGCATTTTACCTACTGTGTTTCTAAATATTTTTAGTAAATAAATCAGAAATGAGACTAAACACATGGTAGACTCAAACCAAAGCAAGTATATACCCCTGTTTACCTGGAATAGGTCTACATAATTCCTGTCACTCAGCTCTAGATGATAAATTATGTGGTCATCCTAATTGTAAGTAAGCCACTCTTAAAGTTCAAATTAAAAAATATCTAAGATGTAAATAGACACTTGAAATAGGTTAGTTTTTTTTGTGTGTGTTGTTAATGTTTTTGTGTTTATTCTTATTGCCCAAACTGACGCTCTAAATAACTGTATGTAATATTAGTCAGTGCTTCCCTACCAACTATTCTGATTTACTCAATAATTGTTAACTTTACATTTTGTTTTATGCTGTAGCGCTTATATTAAATTATTTCCCTAAATGGACTGCATATACTTCCATGAAGCATTTCTGTAGTCATAGTCTGTGTTCTCACTGAGGGATTTTTGGGATACAAATATCAAATTATAAGTTATTTAAGTAATTTCCCTAGGAATTTGAAAGGACCTATTAGCTTTTTTCATAGCTAGTGTTCTCATATGGGCCACTACTGTACATTTGTCTTGGATCATTTGTCCTCTCAAGTGATAACCTGATATGGTGTGTACCTATAATTAAGACCTGACGATAGTATTACTCTTCCCTGGAGGAGTGGGTGGAAATCAACAGACACTGTAGCTAACCCAAAAGGAATCATTTGGTAAATAAAGAGAACTTGGTGCTCAAGTGTTCTCCCTTTCAAATGACTTTATTTACCAGAATTTAACATTGCTAAAAATTACTTATTGCAATATGTGTTACATAAACAACCATTCCAACTTGATCAGGCAACATATAATCCCTACTTTCTGAGTGATCTACTGAGAAATTATCTGATTTCTCTCTATCCTATTTTGCGGTGTACTTGCAATGTACATATATGCATGTGGTAATCCAAAGCAAATAATCTCTTCTAAAGTTTCAATTTTTAGATTATATTTTGACCTATACCAGATAATAAAGGATAATGATATCCCTGGAAGAAATTTAATATCCAAATTACTCACTACAAAATGTATTGAATCTTTGTACCACACTTGGAGAGAGTACCTATATTATTTTTTATCTAGTAGATCCTGATTCAGTCTTACGTTCACTCCAAAGTATAATCATTGCTGACTTCAATGCCCGTGTCAAGAGCTCTTTAATAACCCAGTGTACAAGTAATTTGACCTTCTAACATATAAGCCACCCTTACTTATGTTTTCATGAACCTTATTAGTACCTAGACTTGTTTCATTTCAAAATCGTAAATTCCAGTATTCTGGTCTCTCATAGTTGCTCCTCTTCTTCAAGCTGACTCATTTCTTTACTTACAGTATATCTATTTGAATGTCAATGAAGCCTCCAGAATTGGCTATGGTATGTCCATAGTTTTGGGGTATTCTTTCTTGACACTCCCTTTCCTTCTATGGCTTAAGAATTACTTGAGACAAGATTTAGGGAGATCTACAGAGCAAGGTCATAATAAGATGTAAATTACATGAATGAGTCCATGTTGGGTGTCCAGCATATACTTGATGTTAAAAAAATTAGGAAGTGAAAACAAGGATATTCCTGAGAGATATTCTTTGAGTCCTACCAAGTATTTTAAATGATCAGGAAAAAAAAAACAGAGATATTTAGCTGGAAGAAGAACGAGGAGGAGGAGGGGGAGGAGGAACAAGAAGAGGGAGAAAGAGAAAAAGAAGGAAAAGGAGGAGGAGGAGAAGAGAGGAAGCTATTATTAAATAAAACAAGTTAGTAACTCTGGAACACCAGTAAGTGAGGTGTTTTTATTTCATTGTTTAAATGACAGAATATTTACAATAATTAATTTAGGTTTGTAAAAAGCCCTTTCTGTTATATTGTCTGTTGTGCCCTTAACCAAGAATCTATTTCCTTTTCTATATTTTTATTTAATATGACTTTTTCCTATACTTCCTTTGGAACCACTAAAAAGATATACTTTATATCACCTCTTTTGATATTTGTAGTTCAAAATAAGTGAAAAATAAGACTAATATTTTGATCTCATTATCAGTGTGTGTGATCAGAAAAACCACAGGGGGTACCTGGGTGGCTCTGTCGGTTAAGCGTCCAACTCTTTAATAACAGCTCAGGTGGGGCGCCTGGGTGGCATAGTCGGTTGAGCGTCCGACTTCAGCCAGGTCACGATCTCGCGGTCCGTGGGTTCGAGCCCCGCGTCAGGCTCTGGGCTGATGGCTCGGAGCCTGGAGCCTGTTTCCGATTCTGTGTCTCCCTCTCTCTCTGCCCCTACCCCGTTCATGCTCTGTCTCTCTCTGTCCCAAAAATAAATAAAAACGTTAAAAAAAAATTTAATAACAGCTCAGGTCTTAATCTCAGGGTCATGAATTGGGCATGGAGCCTACTTAAAAAAAAAAGTATAAAAAGAAAAACCATAGGATTGAGAATCTGGGAAACTATATTCTAGTCATAGTTGACTTCACCTATAAAATATGTGAATACTTAACCAGAATTTTATAAATGCAAATTATTTACTTCCTTCTTTCTTTTCTTCCTTCCTTCCTTCCTTCCTTCCAAGAATCCACACAATCACAACCAAGTCCCAGGATAAAATAGGCATGCCAGATATGATGCAACCACTAACAGTTCATATATACCTTATAGAGTACTATGTACACAGTACTCTTCTAAGAACTTTATATACATATAATCCTCACAATAATCCTATAAAATAGGTATTATTATCCTCATTTTATAGTCATTGAAACCAGGGTACAGAGAGTTCAGTAATGTGTTAAAAGTAATAAATGGTGAAAGGAAGATTCAAACGCAGGCAGTCTGGCTCTAGGATCTGGGTTCTTAGCTACTATACCACATTGACTCTTTAAGAGGTGCTTAGGAAATCCAAAGCACCTTTTTAAAATTTTTTTAATGTTTATTCATTTTTGAGAGACAGAGAGAAAAAAAGAGAGAGCGAGCAAGCATGAATGGGGGAGGAGCAGAGAGCAAGGGGGACAAAGGATCAGAAGTTCACTCTGTGCTGGCAGCAGCAAGCCCAATGCCGGGCTCAAACTCATGAGCCTGAGATCGTGACTTGAGCCGAAGTTTGATGTCAACCGACTGAGCCGCCCAGGAGCCCCCAAAGCACCTTTGAGAAAGGACATGACAATATGATGATGCTCTTTGTAATGAGAAAACCTACAATGTAAATTCAGGCAGTCCCAGCTAACACTATCCACTGTGGCACAAATATTGTTTAACCAGAGTTCCTTTACCATGTACATCCATATAAATATGTACTACGCATGCACGCACACACACATACACACATATGCATATCCATATGAAAATACACACACATATGCACCACACTTCTACAAATGTACACACACACACATAAACACAATATTGTTGTTGTTGTTTGCCTCTATCACATTATTGTAATTCATGGCACTTCTAATATCCATGTTCTGCACTTTTCTTTTAAGATCTGATGACAGCACAATGAGTAACATAAATTGGGGTGGATACGGGTCAACAAAATGACAAACTATCTTTCATACAGTAGAGCTTGGCAAAACCAAAGCACACTTGTCCCAAACAATTTTTAGGGCTTCATGAATTAAGGAACTTCAATCTGTTTCCAACTCATTTACACAACTCATTGGAATGTTGTTCTCTAACAAATGATTGATTCACAAGTTCTCCCCCACTCCCCTCTGATTCCTTATAAACAAAGGACAGAAGAGGCTCCTACTTCTCCATATACCGCAGACACTGTTCGGTCACTATTAGAAAAGAATGTGATTCCATGGTATGCTCCATTTAATTCTGGAGTTGCATTTATCACATCAGACATAACTTTCTTTTTCCTTGTCTGTATCCCCACTAAGCTTATAGCTCCCTGAGGAAAATGCTACTTTCAGTTCATTTTTGGGTTTCTAGTATCAAACACAGTGTTTGACACATAGCACATACTCAAAAGTATTTGATGAATGGTACATGAAGAAACAGATATTCTGGTTTGTTTTCAGTAGTTATTTTTGCATAGAGTTATATTCACAATTCTTTGTAATAAATAGCATACAAAGAATGAAAAACTGATGGTAAGTATGCAGGCTATAGTAACAAAACAAAATGGCTACCAAAGGATAGAACCTAGTATGTTTTTTAAATTGGCCCAAAGAAATAATAAAATTGAAATATAAAATTTAAGAAAAAAGAACTGTTTATTTTCAAAACCTTAAGTGTACATATGAATTTGTACTTCAAGTTCAAAATATTTCTCATTGTTTTTCATATCATTCTAACTACTCAAGTAAATTAACATTGGAGAAATCTTATTTTAGTCAATATATCCTCATCAACCTAATTGTAACTTTAAAATGTTTTCAGTTTAGAGATACAAGATAAACAATGCAGATACTAATTGAAATGTTCTAGGGAGTGAAAGTAGTTGATTCCTATTAATTTCTAAGTAGCTATCAACTTATCATAAAATCTCAAAACAACTGATTATTACTCAATAAAAGGATAAGCTATTTTATAAATCATGACTAAATTACAAGGCTCCTTCACATAAAAAAATTTAAAATTATGAAAACATTTTTATCCCTTTATATTTGTGTAATCTTAATAGAAACTGATAAGAATGCTTGAACTTATTTTTTAAATATTTTAAATTTTATTTATTTATTTTATTTATATATTTTCATACTTTTTATATTTATTTTACCTGGAAATACTTAGGTTTATGTTTAAATTTTTTTTAATGTTTATTTGTGTTTGAGAGAGAGAGAGAGAGAGACAGACAGAGCACAAGCAGGGGAGAGGCAGAAACAAACTGAAGCAGGCTCCAGACTCTGAGCTGTCAGAATAGAGCTGACATGGGGCCCAAAGGCACAAACCGTGAGATCAGGTCTTAAGCCAAAGTCGGATGCTTAACTGACTGAGCCACCCAGGAGCCCCTATGTTTATGTTTATTAAAATATGTATGTTTATGCAAAATATAATTATATTGTCCTTTATTAAACTATAAAATTTTTAAAATCATCTAGCTTTAGGTTTAAAAGTGAAAAATTAGAAGAGGTAAAAAAAAACATTCAAAGAAATCAGCATTTTAAAACTCAGAGCTACACAGAATAGAGATTAGTTTTTTTTTCAGGAATACATCTTCATATTATTCCCCTAGAGCTTGGTGTGAAGAGAAAATGTCATTTAAATGTTGACTAGGTGAAAGGAGATGGAAGAGCTATATACTCTGAAAAGTATAAAACACTGATGAAAGAAATCAAAGATAACACAAACAAATGGAAAGATATTCCATGCTCATGGATTGGAAGAACAAATGTTGTTAAAATGTCTATACTACCCAAAGGAATCTAAAAATTTAATGCAATCTCTATCAAAATTCCAACAGCATTTTTCACAGAACTAGAACAAGTCATCCTAAAATTTGTATGGAACCACAAAAGACCCAAAAATAGCCACAGCAATCTTGAGAAAGAAGAATGAAATTGGAGGTACCACAACCCAGATTTCAAGATATATTATAAAGCTGTAGTAATCCAAACAGTATGGCACTGGCAAAAAGACATATCAATCAATGGAACAAAATACAGAAGCCAGAAATAAACCCACAGTCATGTGGTCAATTAAACTTCAGCAAAGAAAGAAAGAATATCTATCCAGTGGTGAAAAAGACAGTCTCTTCAACAAATGGTTCAGGGAAAACTAGAGAGCTACATGCAAAAAAATGAAACTGGACCACTGTCTTACACCAGACACAAAAATAAACTCAAAATGGATTAAGGACCTAAATGTGAAAACTGAAACCATAAAAATCCTAGGAAAGACCATACGCAGTAATTTCTCTGACATTGGCCATAGCAACACTTTTCTAGATGTTTCCTGAGGCAAGGGAAACAAAAGTGAAAATAAACTATTGGACTACATCAAAATAAAAAGCTCTTGCACAGCAAAGGAAATAATCAACAAAACTAAAAGACAATCCACTCAATATTAGAAGATATTTGCAAATCACATATCCAATAAAGGGTTAGTATCCAAAATAAATAAAGAAATTATATAACTCAACACCAAAAAAAAAATATTAAAAAATAGAAGACATGAACAGACATTCCTCCAAACAAGACACCCAGATGGCCAACCAACACAAGATTCTCAACATCACTCACTCATCATCAGGAAAATGCAAATCAAAACCACAATGAGATACCACCTAACACCTGTCAAAATTGTTTAAAAAAAAAAAACACAAGAAACAAGTGTTGGTGAGAATGTGGGGAAATAGTAATATTCATGCATGGCTGCTGGGAATGCAGATTGGTGCAGGCACAGTGGAAGTATGGAGGTTCCTCAAAAATTAAAAATAGAACTGCCATATATCCAGTACTTTCACTACTGGGTATTTACCCAAAGAATATGAAAACACTAATTTGAAAAGATATACGCACCCCAATATTTATTGCATTATTTACAATAGCCAAATTATGGAAACAGCCCAAGTGTCCATTGATAGATGAATGGATAAAGAACATGTGGGGTGTGTGTGTGTGTGTGTGTGTGTGTGTGTGTGTGTGTGTGTCGGGCTCTGTGCTGACAGCTCAGAGGCTGGAGCCTGCTTCGGATTCTGTGTCTCCCTCTCTCTCTCTGCCCCTCCCTCGCTCATGCTTTGTCTCTCTCTGTCCCAAAAATAAATAAACATTAAAATATATATATATATATATTTTTTAAAAAAAGGATAGAGGGATAAAGGAAGACAAAATTTGTCAGATATTTGTTTATTAAAAAGTGTATTTATTTATTTATTTTTCATTTACATCAAAATTAGGCAGCATATAGTGCAACAATGATTTCAGGAGTAAGCTCCATAATTCCCCTTACGAATTTAGCCCATTCACCCTCCCACAACCCCTCCAGTAACCCTCAGTTTGTTCTCCATACTTAAGAGTCTCTCAAGTTATGTGCCCCTCCATGTTTTTTTATATTTTTGTTTACCTTCCCTTATGTTCATCTGTTTTGTCTCTTAAAGACCTCATATGAGTGAAGTCATATGATATTTGTCTTTCTCTCACTGACTAATTTCACTTAGCCTAATACCCTCCAGTTCCATTCATGTAGTTGCAAATGGCAAGATTTTATTCATATATATATATATATATATATATATAAAATGTCCATTGATGGACATTTGGGCTCTTTCCATACGTTGGCTATTGTTGATAGTGCTGCTATAAACATTGGGGTGCACAGGTCCCTTTGAAACAGCATACCTGAATCCCTTGGATAAATATCTGGTAGTGCAATTGCTGGGTCGTAGGCAGTTCTATTTTTAGTTTTTTGAGGTAGTTTACCAGAGTGGCTGCACCAGCTTGCATTACCTCAACAATGCAAAAGAGATCCTCTTTCTTCACAACATTGCCAATATCTGTTGCTGCCTGAGTTCTTAATGTGAGCCATTCTGACAGGTGTAAGGTGGTATCTCATTGTGGTTTTGATTTGTAGTTCCCTGATGATGAGTGATGTTAAGCATTTTTTCATGTGTCTGTTGGCCATCTGGATGTCTTCCTTGGAGAAGTGTCTATTCATGTCTTTTGCCCATTTCTTCACTGGATCATTTGTTTTTTGGGTGTTGAGTTTGATAAGTTCTTCATAGATTTTGAATACTAACCCTTTACATGATATGTCATTTGCAAAAATCTCCCATTCTCTTGGTTGCCTTTTAGTTTTGCTGATTGTTTCCTTGGCTGTGCAGAAGCTTTTATTTTGATGAGGTCCCAGTAGTTCATTTTTGCTTTTGTTTCCTTTGCCTCTACAGACATGTTGATTAAGAAGGTGCTGTGTGGGCAAGGTCAAAGAGGTTTTTGCCTGCTTTCTCCTCGAGGATTTTGATGGCTACCTGTCTTACATTTAGATCTTTCATCCATTTTGAGTTTAGTTTTGTGTATGGTGTAAGAAAGCGGCCCAAGTTCATTGTTCTACATGTCGCTGTTAATTTTCCCAGCACAACTTGCTGAAGAGACTGTCTTTCTTCCATTGGATATTCTTTCCTGCTTTGTCAAAGATTAGTTGGTCATACACTTGTGTGTCCATTTCTGGGTTCTCTATTCTGTTCCATTGATCTGAGTGTCTGTTCTTGTGCCAGTACCATATTGTCTTGATGATTACAGCTTTGTAGTATAGCTTGAAATCTGGGATTGTGATGCCTCCTGCTTTGGTTTTCTTTTTCAAGATTGCTTTGGCTATTTGGGGAATTTTCTGGTTCCATGCAAATATTAGGATTATTTGTTCTAGCTCTGTGAAGAATGCTGGTGTTATTTTGACATGGATTGCATTGAATATGTAGATTGCTTTGGGTAGTATCGACATTTAAACAATATTTGTTCTTCCTATCCAGGAGCATGGAATCTTTTTGCATTTTTTAAAATATTTATTTAGTTTTTGAGACAGAGAAAGACAGAGCATGAACGGGGGAGGGTCAGAGAGAGAGGGAGACACAGAATCTGAAGCAGGCTCCAGGCTCTGAGCTGTCGGCACACAGCCCGACGCGGGGCTCGAACACACAGACCTTGATATCGTGACCTGAGCCGAAGTCGGATGCTCAACCGACTGAGCCACCCAGGCGCCCCAATCTTTTTCCATTTTTTTTGTGTCTTCTTCAATTCTTTCATAAGCTTTCTACAGTTTTCAGTGTATAGATTTTTCACCTCTTTGGTTAGATTTATTTCTAGGGATTTTATGGTTTCTGGTGCAATTGTAAATGGGATCGGTTCCTTGATTTCTCTTTCTGCTGCTTCATTGTTGATGTACAGGAATGCAACTGATTTCTTTGCATTGATTTTATATCCTACAACTTGCTGAATTCATGAATCAGTTCTAGCAGTTTTTTGGTGGAATCTTTATGGTATTCTATATAATGTATCATGTCATCTGCAAAGAGTGAAAATCTGACTTCCTCCTGATCAATTTGGATGGCTTTCCTTTTTTTGTGTAGTCTGGTTGCAGAGGTTAAGACTTCCAATACTATGTTGAATAACAGTGGTGAGAGTGGACATCCCTGTCCTGTTCCTGACCTTAGGGGGAAAGCTCTCAGTTTTTCTCCATTGAGGATGATATTAGCACTGGGTCGTTCATATATGGCTTTTATGATCTCGAGGCATGCTCCTTCTATCCCTACTTTCTTGAGGGTTTTTTATCAAGAAAGGATGCTGTATTTTGTCAAATGCTTTCTCTGCATCTATTGAGAGGATCATATGGTTCTTGTCCTTTCTTTTATTGATGTGATGCATCACATTAATTGTTTTGCAGATATTGAGCCAGTCCTACATCCCAGGTATAACTCCCATTTTGTCACGGTGAATAATTTTTTAATGTACTGTTCGATCTGGTTGGCTAATATCTTGAAGATCTTTACATCCATGTTCATCAGGGAAACTGGTCTCTAGTTCTGCTTTTTAGTGGGGTCTCTGTCTGGGTTTGGAATCAAGGTAGTACTGGATTCATAGAAAGACTTTGGAAGTTTTCCTTCCATTTCTATTTTTTGGAACAGCTTCAAGAGAATAGGTGTTAACTCTTCCTTAAACGTTTGGTAGAATTCCCCTGGAAAGCCATCTGGCTCTGGACTCTTGTTTTTTGGGAGAGTTTTGATTACTAATTTGATTTCCTAGGGGCGCCTGGGTGGCGCAGTCGGTTAAGCGTCCGACTTCAGCCAGGTCACCATCTCGCGGTCCATGAGTTCGAGCCCCGCGTCAGGCTCTGGGCTGATGGCTCGGAGCCTGGAGCCTGTTTCTGATTCTGTGTCTCCCTCTCTCTCTGCCCCTCCCCCGTTCATGCTCTGTCTCTCTCTGTCCCAAAAATAAATAAGTGTTGATTTCCTTACTGGTTATGGATCTGTTGAAATTTTCTATTTCTTCCTGTTTCAGTTTCGGTAGCTTATATGTTTCTAGGAATTTGTCCATTTCTTCCAGATTGCCCATCTTATTGGCATATAATTGCTCATAATAGTCTCTTATTATTGTTTTTATTTCTGCTGTGTTGGTTGTGGTCTCTCCTCTTTCATTCTTGATTTTATTTATTTGGGTCCTTTCCTTTTTCCTTTGGATCAAACTGGCTAGTGGTTTGTCAATTTTGTTAATTCTTTCAAAGAACCAGCCTCTGGTTTCATTGATCTGTTCTATTGTTTTTTTTTTTTTTTTTGGTTTCGATAGCATTAATTTCTGCTCTAATCTTTATTATTTCCTGTCTTCTGCTGTTTTTGCGTTTTATTTGCTGTTTTTTTTCCAGCTCCTTAAGGCATAAGGTTAGGTTGTGTATCTAAGACCTTTCTTCCTTCCTTCCTTCCTTCCTTCCTTCCTTCCTTCCTTCCTTCCTTATGGATTGTTATATACTTTCCTCTTATGAACGCCTTGGATGCCTCACCGAGGTTTTGGGTTGTGGTGTTATCACTTTCTTTGGCTTCCATATACTTTTTAATTTCCTCTTTAACTTCTTGGTTAGCCTATTAATTCTTTAGTAGGATATTCTTCACTCTCCAAGTATTTGTTACCTTTCCAAATTTTTTCTTGTGGTTGATTTCGAGTTTCATAGTTTTGTGGTCTGAAAATATGCATGGTATGATCTTGATCCTTTTGTACTTGCTGAGGGTTGATTTGTGTCCCACTATGTGGTCTACTCTGGAGAATGTTCCATGTGCACTGGAGAAGAATGTGTAGTCTGCTGCTTTAGGTTGAAATGTTCTGAATATATCTGTTAAGTTCATCTGGTCCAGTGTGTCATTCAAAGCCATTGTTTCCTTGTTGATTTTTTGATTAAATGATCTGTCCATTGCTGTGAGTGGGTGTTGAAGACTTCTATTATGGTATTACTATCGATGAGTTTCTTTTTGTTTGTGATTAATTGATTTATATATTTGGGTGTTGCCACATTTGGCGCATAAATGTTTACAATTGTTAGGTCTTCTTGGTGGATAGACCTCTTGATTATGATATAATGCCCTTCTTCACCTCTTGATACAGTCTTTAAAGTCTAGATTGTCTGATATAAGTATGGCTACTTTGGCTTTCTTTTGTTGACAATTAGCATGATAGATGGTTCTCCATCCCCTTATTTTCAATCTGAAGGTGTCTTTAGGTCTGAAGCAGGTCTCTTGTAAACAGCATATAGATGGATCTTGTTTTCTTTTCCATTCTGTTACCCTTTGTCTTTGATTGGAGCATTGAGTCCATTGATGTTTAGAGTGTATTGAAAGACATGAATTTATTGCCATTATGTTGCTTGCAGCGCTGGAGCTTCTGGTGCTGTTCTCTGGTCCTTTCTCATCTTTGCTCCTTTGGGTATGTATGCATGTGTGTATATATGTATTTATTTATTTATGTATTATTTCATCTTTCTTTTCTTCCCTCAGAGAGTCCCCCTTAAAATTTCTTTCAGGGTGGTTTAGTGGTCACAAACTCCTTTAATTTTTATTTGTCTGGGAAACTTTTTCTCTCCTTCTATTTTGAATGACAGCCTTGCTGGATAAAGAATTCTTGGCTACATACTTTTCTGATTCAGCACACTGAATATATCCTGCCACTTCTTTCTGGCCTGCCAAGTTTCTGTGCATAGGTCTGCTGCAAACCTGATCTGTCTTCCTTTGTAGGTTAAGGACTTGTTTGCCCTTGCTGCTTTCATTATTCTCACTTTGCCTAAGTATTTTGTGAATTTGACTATGATATGCCTTGTGGATGGTCATTTTTGTTGAATCTAATGGGGGTCCTCTGTGCTTCCTGGGTTTGATGTCTGTGTCTCTCCCCAGGTTAGGAAAGTTTTCTGCTATGATTTGCTCACATAACCCTCTACCCCTATTTCTCTCTCTTCCTCTTTGGGGACCCCTATGATTCTGATGTTGTTCCTTTTTAATGAGTCACTGGTTTCTCTAATTCTTCAATCCTGCTCTTTTGCCTAAATCTCCCTCTGTTTTTCTCCTTCCTTATTCTCCATGAGTTTGTCCTCTATATTGCTGATTCTCTGTTCTGCCTCATCCATCATTTCCACTGCAGCATCCATCCATGATTGCTGCTCAGTTATAGAATTTTTTATTTCATCCTAACTAGTTTTTACTTCTTTTATCTCCACAGAAAGGGATTCTAATCGATTTTCAACTCCAGCTAGTATTCTTATTATCGTGATTCTAAATTCTGTTTGAGACTTCTTGCTTGTATCTTTGTTGGTTAAGCCCCTGGCTGTTGTTTCTTCCTGCTCTTTCTTTTGGGGTGAATTCCTTCGTTTCATCATTTTGAAGGGATAAAAGGAATTAAGGTGGTAGAAAAAACTAAAATTGAAAAAAATTAAAATTAAAAAAATATTAAAATTAAAAACACATACACACAAAAAAATCGAATAGATGTTGCTAGATCCTAGGTGTGTTTTGGTCTGAGTGTTGAAAGTGGCTTGATATATTAGAGAAAAAAAAGGAGGGGGGGAACAGAAAAAAGAAAAAAAACAAAGGAAATTGCTTGAAAATTTTAAAAAGTGAATACACTGAAGTAGACTAAAATGAAATGATGGAAGTAAAATAGCATTTGGTAAAATTTACACAAAAGTAAAAAATATAGTAAAAAAATTAAAGAAAATACTCTTAATAAAAATTAAAAATAAAAATGATTTTTTTCTCTTTCTGTATTCAAGAAAACGCAAACAAATGAAAAAGAATAAAAAAGAATGAATATTGAATAGATGGACCTAACGGACTGAAATACAACAGAAATTACTTTGTTTTCCCCTAGAAGGCAAACTCTGAAGCACTTTATAGTCCATAAACTAAGCAGGCGTTGAGACTTGTGTTCTTGAAGAGCATGGTTAGCCCATTTGGGCAGGGCTTAGTGTAATGGGTTCGTTCTACACTAGATGGTGCTGCTAGCCTACTGGGGTGGATTGTTGTGGCGCTTGCAGGTGCATATTCGCACGCATAGGAGTGGTGAAAATGGCGTCACCCAACTACTCAGTCTCTAGTATTGGAACTTTGTTCTCTCCGATCAGCAATCGCACACCCATTCTTTGTCTTCAGCTTTTGTCCACTCCCCGCTTTTACAGTTTCCATGACCAAGCCCCAGATAGTACCTCTCTCCCGAGTTTTGTCTCAGATGCCACTGTTTCCCCCGGCCTCTTATTTCTGAGGTACTGTGGCTTTGACCCGTTCCTGTCCCTCTGTAGAGGGTCTCACTGAGCAATGGCCCGTTGCCAGCCGCACCCAGGAACGTTCATGGGACTGCTGCTGCCCCTGCCCAGAAACTGAGGCCAGGTGCCAGCCTGCCCCAGAAAAAGCTCAAGAGATAGTGTAGCAGCAGTGTTTCATGGATTATGAAAAATCACAACACATATCTGGCACCAGGGTTCACCCTTAATGAACTTGTTCCAGCACCAGCAAATGTGGGTGTTCTCTGGGATCTAATGGGACCAGGTGGTCTCACAGCCTCTATCAAATGTACTTGCAGCTGTGGAACTGCTTCTCCCTGTGTGGCCTGAGAAACTCTGGACCCCAATCTGCTCCTGGGGATTCGGCCTTCCCACCAGAACACTGTCAGGTATTGAGCTGCAGAGTTTCAGACTCTGCGCTCCCCCTGTTTACAGTCTTAATGGAATTTAAACCCTCTCCTTTCTCCATTTTTGTTCAGTCCCTGCAGGTATTTCCAATTTTCCACTCTCTCTCCAGCTGCTTTTGGGGTGCTTTTCCCGTATTCTCTCCCCACCACCCCCCGCCGCCATCTCTGTTCTCTCTCCACACGCAATAGTGTCTCCCTGCCCTCCATGGCTTCTCTCTCCCCAAGTTCACCTCTCTGTGCCATGTAGTTGCTGAATTCTGTGGTTCAGGTTGTGCAGATTGTGAGTTAATCCTCAGATCAGTTTTCTAAGTGTGCAGCATGGTTTAGTGTTGGTCTGGCTGTGTTTCATGAACACGAGACACACAAAATACTTCCCTCTATTCCACCATCTTGGCTCCCCACTGAGGTGTCAACTGGCCAGATATTTATAAAGCAAAATGTAAAATGGTAGACTTCAAGCTAAATGTATCAATTTTTACATCAAAAGCAAATTGATTAAATATTGTAATTGAAAGACAAATATTATCAACTGATATTTCAAAAAACCTTAAGTCTTTGTTGTTTATAAGACACACATAAAGGATTTAGAAATAATGAAAGTAAAATGTTGGGCCAAGATTTATTATGCAAATACTAATTTAAAAAACTAGTTCAATTATACTACTTATCAAACAAAGTAGATCAAGTGTTTAGAGACAAAGAAAGACATTTTAGAACAATACAAAGTAGATTTCCTGGGAAGGTATATACTTGATAATATAACTGAAAGAGAAAAAGCAAAATATCACAGAATTTAAAAAAGGAATAGTCAAATCCACAATTAGAGTGTGAAATTTTTTTAACATTTTTAAAACAAATTGGTACATAAGGGCACCTGGGTGTCCCAGTTGGTTAAGTGTTCAACTCTCTGTTTTGGCTCAGGTCATGATCTCATTGTTTTATGAGTTTGAGCCCCCATTGGGTGTTGTGCTCACAGTGTGGAGCCTGCTTGGGATTCTCTCTCTCTCTCTCTCTCTCTCTCGCTCTCTCGCTCTCTCTCTCCCTCTCTCCCTCTCTCCCTCTGCCTCACTCACACTGTCCCTCTCTCTCTCTCAAAATAATTAAACCTTAAAATGTTTTTAAAAGAAATTGAATTAAATACATATATATCAATGATCTATATGTTGAGTGTACAGAACCCTTGAAAAACATGAATAAACTTGACCTAATTGACCCATATAGAACCCTGCACACAACAGTTTCAAAATGCACATTCTACACAATGTTCATAGGATATCTGTCAAAATATACCATATGATAAATCAAAAAGCAAGTCTTAACAAATTCCAAAGAACACTGTATCATGAAGATTATATACTCTAACCATATGTAATTATGCAAGAAATCAATAAAAAATGATAACTAGAAAGTCTATATATGCATATAAATATAGTCAAATTTATATAGTCAAAATATAGTGAAAATAGAAAAATTTTTAAATTAATCAATCATAAAAATATTGTATGTCAGAAGTTGTAGGATGTACCCAAAAGTGTATCTAGAGAGAATTTTCTTGGCTTAAATGCACATATTTTAAAAAAAGAAAAGGCTGAACTACATTGATTTCAGCATCTATCTAGGGAAATCAGAAAAAAAAGAACAAAAAAGCAAATAGAAAAAATAATAGAGATAGGAACATTTAGTAAAAATTATCAAATAATCCAAAATTATTTAAAGGAAAACAATAATAAAATTGGCACACCCTTAAATGTCAATAAAAAAGAAAAAATACAAAAAGAATCAATATGATGAATAAAAATAGAACACAATTATAGATCCTACATACATTAAAAAGCAATTTTTAAATAGTAATAGGATATTATGAGTAAATTGATGCAAATTATTTTTAAATTTAGCTAAAATGGTGAACTATTAGAAATACACAAAAAATTCCAAGAAGAAATAAAAATATTAGACAGTCCTCTAGCTTTTAATAAATTGATCATTTAAAATAATCTCTATAAGAAAACTTAAGGGGCAGAGGCCTTTACTGATAAATTCTAAAAAAAATTTTTAGACCCAAATGACAGTAATCTTTCTCAAACTTTCAGAAAACAGAAAAAGAGTGAACACTTTGTTTTATTTCATAAGGCCAAAATAACCCTTATACCAAAATTTGATAACAGTATTAGGGGACAGAAAATGTATAAGTCAATCTCATTCATAAATTTCTGTAAATTACTAAATCAACTACAAGCATATCTTGTTTTATTGCTCTTTGCTTTACGGCACTTTTTACAAATTGAACATTTATGTCAACCCTGCTTCAAGCAAGTCTACTGGTGCCATTTTTCAAGCAACATTTGCTCACTTCAAGTCTCTGTGGCATATTTTGGTCATTCTCTCAATATTTTAAAATTTTTCATTATTACTACATTTGTTATGGTGATCTGTGATGAGTGACTGCAACTTGCTAAAAGCTCAGATGATGGTTAACATTTTTTAGCGACAGAATACTTTTTAATTATAATATATACATTTTTTAGACATAATGCTATTACACACTTAATAGTCTACAGTGCAGTGTAAATAAATATAAGTTTTATATGCTTTGGGAAACCAAATAAATGCATTTGACTCAGTTTTTGCAGTATTTGCCTTACAGTAGTCTGGAATGAAACCCCTAATACCTCCAAGGTATTCCTGTATTAACAAACTAAATTTGGTGATATATAAATCATGACCAGGTTAGGTTTATTCTAGGGATGCAAGGTTCATTTAATATTTAAAATTCAATGTAAGTTATTACTTTACAATATAGTATTAATAATATATGACTTTAATAAGGTATTAAAAATACATGATGGTTTTCATAATGGCAGAAAAAAATGATAAAAATAAAAAATCATTTCTTATTTTTTAAGAATGCTCATAACAAACAAGGATTAGAAGGGAAACTCTTCAGCCAATAAAATATATCTACATAGAAAAAAAACAAGAACACAAGAAGCCACCACAATAAACATAGTTGAAAATAATCCCTTTGAAATCAGGAATTAAAACAAAAAGAGTACAGGCTTTATTCAATAATTTACTGAAGGTCTTAGTTATAGCAATAATGAAAAGAAAAAAACATAGAAGGGTTGGAAAGAAAACTGCCATACTTGTAGAGGAGATCTGAAACTTATAAAATAAATTACAAATACACTATTAGAATTAACAAATAAATTTAGCAGGGTTACTAAATATAAAATACATGAATAAAAATCAGTTGCAGTCCATTTATACTACCAATAAATGAAAAGAGAAATGTTAAATACCATTTATAATAGCACTAAATAGCTGAACATTAAATAAATAACAGAAGATGTAGAAGAAAGAAAATTATAGAAAACAGTAAAAGAAAATAAATTAAAGGATTACCATGTGAATGAAGAGGAAGATTCAATACTATAAAGATGTCAAGTCTCTCAAAGTTATTTCAATGTAATCCCACTTTTCGCAGAAATAGCAGTTTCCATGATCCCATTCATAATTGCATAAAATACCTAGGAATAAATCTAACCAAAGATGTACAAGATCTGTATGCTAAAAACTATAGAAAGCTTATGAAGGAAATTGAAGAAGATATAAAGAAATGGAAAAACATTCCATACTCATGGGTTGGAAGAATAAATATTGTTAAAATGTCAATACTACCCAAAGCTATCTACACATTCAATGCAATCCCAATCAAAATTGCACCAGCATTCTTCTCGAAGATAGAACAAGCAATCCTAAAATTCATATGGAACCACAAAGGCCCCAAATAGCCAAAGTAATTTTGAAGAAGAAGACCAAAGCAGGAGGCATCACAATCCCAGACTTTAGCCTCTACTACAAAGCTGTCATCATCAAGACAGCATGGTATTGGCACAAAAACAGACATATACACCAATGGAATAGAATAGAAACCCCAGAACTAGACCCACAAAAGTATGGCCAATTAATCTTTGACAAAGCAGGAAAGAATATCCAATGGAAAAAAGACAGGCTCTTTAACAAATGGTGCTGGGAGAACTGGACAGCAACATGCAGAAGGTTGAAACTAGACCACTTTCTTACACCATTCACAAAAATAAACTCAAAATGGATAAAGGATCTGAATGTGAGACAGGAAACCATCAAAACCCTAGGGGAGAAAGCAGGAAAAGACCTCTCTGACTTCAGCCGCAGCAATTTCTTACTTGACACATCCCCAAAGGCAAGGGAATTAAAAGCAAAAATGAACTACTGGGACCTCATCAAGATAAAAAGCTTCTGCACAGCAAAGGAAACAATCAACAAAACTAAAAGGCAACCAACATAATGGGAAAAGAAATTTGCAAATGACATATCGGACACAGGACTAGTATCCAAAATCTATAAAGAGCTCACCAAACTCCACACCCAAAAAACAAATAATCCAGTGAAGAAATGGGCAGAAAACATGAATTCACATTTCTCTAAAGAAGACATCTGGATGGCCAACAGGCACATGAAAAGATGCTCAACATCACTCATCATCAGGGAAATACAAATCAAAACCACACTCAGGTATCACCTCACGCCAGTCAGAGTGGCCAAAATGAACAAATCAGGAGACTATAGATGCTGGAGAGGATGTGGAGAAACGGGAACCCTCTTGCACTGTTGCTGGGAATGCAAACTAGTGCAGCCACTCTGGGAAACACTGTGGAGGTTCCTCACAAAATTAAAAATAGCCCTACCCTATGACCTAGCAGTAGTACTGCTAGGAATTTACCCAAGGGATACAGTACTGATGCATAGGAGCACTTGTACCCCAATGTTTCTAGCAGCACTCTCAACAATAGCCAAATTGTGGAAAAAGCCTAAATGTCCATCAACTGACGAATGGATAAAGAAATTGTGGTTTATATACACAATGGAATACTACATGGCAATGAGAAAGAATGAAATATGGCCCTTTGTAGCAACATGGATGGAACTGGAGAGTGTTATGCTAAGTGAAATAAGCCATACAGAGAAAGACAGATACCCTATGTTTTCACTCTTATGTGGATCCTGAGAAACTTAACAGAAACCTATGGGGGAGAGGAAGGAAAAAAAAGAAAAAAAAGAGGTTAGAGTGGGAGAGAGAGCCAAAGCATAAGAGACTCTTAAAAACTGAGAACAAACTGAGGGTTGATGGGGGGTGTGGGAGGGGGGGAGGGTAGGTGATGGGCATTGAAGAGGGCATCTTTTGGGATGAGCACTGGGTGTTTTATGGAAACTAATTTGACAATAAATTTCATATAAAAAATAAAATTCAAAAATTCAAAAAAAAAAAAAAGAACAGTTTCTAAAATTCACAGGGAAGTGCTAATGGTCAAGACAGCAAAGAATCCCTCAGAGAAAAACAACAAAGTTGAAGTACTTACTTTATAGGACATCTACATTTATTATAAAAGTAAAAGCAATTAAGATAGTAGGGTTTAGGGACAAGGACAGACAAATACAGGTCCCAAATGAAGAGTTCAGAAACAGATATATGCATATATGAACATCTGTGAGAATGACATGGTCTTCTAAATAGTGTACGTCCATATAGGAAAAAATTGCACTTGACTTTTGCCTCACACCTTACATTAAAAACATCAATTCCAGGTAGACTGTATAACTAAATAAGAAAAGTGAAGTGTCTGAAGGACAACATAAAAAATTTTTCATTTACATTAAGTAGGGAAAGAGTTCTTTAACAGGACACGAAAAGCATTGGCAATACATTAAACAATTGATAAACAGAACTGCATGAAAAAATTAAAGTTTCTATTAAAAAATACACTGTTGAAGGAGTAAAATGTAAGCCACATAATACAAAAGATATTCCCAACACTTACAATTTATGAGAAAGCCTCAGACTCCTACAATTTTATTTTGCAACATCCTACAGGTAATGTCCAATAACAGTGTATTATAAATATTAGTGTGGCTTCCCAAAAACTTCCCACTCTTTCCAACCTCTGTTTTCCTTGTGGTTGGATGAAAACATGTAATGAGTTCTAGCAAACGAGCTGTGAGCAGAAGCTGCATGTTTAAGACCTTCTATTGCTGTTCCTTGCCCTGACACGGCATCCCACAACATTTAAAATGATGGCTGCTCTGTCAGCAGTGACCTCCACAAGACACCTCCAGTGGACATGTAGGCAGGTAAACTAGTACGAAGGTACATGTGTGTAGATTATGATATGAAATGTATTTCTTAGTATGGATCACAAGAAAAGAAAATCTGAAGGGTATTCTAAAAGGATAATTTGAATGAACTCTTTCGAGGGGAAATGAGAGGAGGTTCCTATAAGGCATTATCAACCAAGGACAAACTGAAATTGAACTAACGTCCCAGGGTCGAGTAATCAAAGCAATGAGAAATGAAGATGGTGAGCACTACTCCCTCCAAATTTGTCCATGTAAATCCTCCATCAGAATCATTTGATGAGCTTGTATTACAATGCATCCATTCATTCAACAAATTTTCAAGACCCTATTAAGTGCCACATTACAGGAGATAGAGCAGTGAATAAAAGAAATGAAATCTATCTCCATACTGGCCTATAAACTAGTTGGGGGAGATCTCAGATGATGCTTCTAAAGTCACACTCTCTATTGTCCAAAGCACTTCTCAGGGTTATATTGTTGTCTGAAAAAATGTATCCTTCATGTATTCTTCTAGCTAGGAGATTTACATCTTCTTTGTTTACATCCTTCTTTGCTAATTTGTCACCAAGAAGATGAAGAAGAAGAGTAGTATGTTCTTATCACATGTATTTCAATAAGTTCACAAACTAAAAAGCAAAATGATAATAGCAAAATCCTAAATAGACCACATAATTCAGCCATGAATAATAATATACTAATAAGTGTTTTAAATAATTATGTTTCAGAAAGATTTTAGTGTTAAATATTATTTATGAAAGAAAACAAATGTTCTGCAAATTAGCATATGTGTATGCCTTTTTTAATGTTCTATGTATTATCACAGATTATGAGTTTGTGTATTACTGTTATTTTTAAATTGTGAGACATTTGGAAATATGTCTGCTTTTCACATTTGAGAGTACCAGATTTTTCTGAATAATGTATGTTTTTTCTATTTCTACAATTTTTCATTTAATTGTATGCATTTATTAAGATTGAAAAAGTGACAGGTATATGAAGCAAGCAAATGTGGGTAACCTACATCTCACAGTAAACAAGAAAGTAAAGTATGTGTAATTCTCACTGTCTGCCTTACTCACTTAAAAAAAAAATATCTATGCCTTGCTTCATCATTTGAAGTATTGAATTCAAAGATGAAGTCATCCTCTACCCCTGAAAACACACAATTTCAAATCTTGAAGTTTGAAAAAGTTTAGCTTCCAACTCTGGTAATGAAATCTCCTAATTTTGATCAAAACCACACTCTACTTGATTTGAATTGCAAGTAAAGAAAGAAATATGAATAGGTTTTTGAGTAATAAAAATTCAAACATATACAGAACATCTTTTTGAATGGTGCTTTTATGAAAATATTCTCAACCTAAAAATTCAGATTAAACTTTTAGAATATATCCAAAATCGGAGAAATTTTTGGGAAAACCTATTGTGCCATCTTTCCCCATATCTTAGGCAAAAATACACTCTGGCCATATAGATCAATGCATATAATCCATGCTCTGCCTCAGTTATTTGTTAAGGACACATATTAAGCATTAAAGAAATATGAAATCAAGAAGTAAAAAAAGAAGTGATATTAAAACATTTCCTTTGAAAACCATGAAATTATATTTACTAACAAAAGACCAAAAGAACCATGTGTCTTACGTAAAAGCTGTTTACCAAAGCAAAGGCAGAAATGGAAGCTTGAAATGCTTTTCACAAATTCACTACCCATAAAACATATCATTTGTATCAAATGACCAAGTTTAAAGCCCAAGAGGTACAATGACAAGAAAAACAACGGGGAATTCTAATGCAAAACTGAATTTTAAAGAGTCAAGGAAACTACTTGGGCACACTGAATGTTTTAGAGTTTCAACTCTAACGTTTCATCTAAATAAAAGTGTAGCTCTAAAAGCTAGAGTCAAAATAAATGAAAAAGATAATTCTGTGTAACTAAATAGCTGCAAGACAAAAATCAATTTTGCATTGATTTGAGTGTTGGGTGAGAGGTAATTTGTGTTATCGAGACAGTCAACAATAAATATGAACATGAGGTAATATTAAAAGCTAAAATCATTCCTTCATTCATTCACTCATTCATTTAACAAATATTTATTGAACACCTGTTATTGCCAGAATCTATTCTAAGTGTTGAAGATACAGCAGTGAACAAAATACACCAATCCCGGTCATCATGGAACTATAAACTAGTAAGGGGAAAAGAGACAAACCAAAATAAATAACATATATGGTATGGGAACATTTGAGTAGGGGTACACAGAAATAAGTGAGAAAAATCAATAGATTTTAGCAGTCAGAGCCCCTTCTCTGGAGTGTTCATATGGAGAACAGAAAAAGAGAACATCTGCAGTAAACCCCCTAGATGAAAATGAGGGCAACTGAAGCCCATTCTGCAATTTTTCTGATCCCAGATAGCCAGGATAATTATGGAAGGGTGGATGGGGGAGGCGGGGGGAGACAGGAAAGTCTCCAAATAGGTTCACATCATCCCACTCACAATATGATTGGAGAGACCTGATTTGGATAAACTTAGTATACATTTAGTATAATTTTCTCCTGCTTCTGGTAATTATGCAATTCTGTATTTAGCTCTCTAGATTTCTTCCTCCATTTCTTATCTCTCATCTTAGAAGAATGGTTCCCTTCGGGTACATTTAACATAATTTTCTCAAAGCAATGTGTCCATAGTGGGACACACGCAATGATTTTACGTGGTAGATAATTTTTTTTTAATTAAAATTTTTATTTACAGATATTGTGCTTAGAAAAAGACTTAGGACTTTTTTAAGATTAGATTTAAAGGACAGCTTGGGGGAAAAAGGAAATAAATGGTAGTGCACATTTGTACAGATGATATCCTCAAAAGAATAAGTTAATGACAGAAGCTAGAGAAACATGGTGTTAAGGAAATCCAGCTTCCTTAAACTTCACTTGTTTTCAACCAATCTCGACTTTTTTTCTAGTATTTGCCTAAATTTAGTAAACTTTACTAAAATGTAAAAGAGTAAAAAGTAGAGACTAAAGTCTCTTTCTTTTCTACTATCCATTATGTCAATGTATAGAAAAACATAGTAACGAAATTTGAAAACATAATTTTTCCTGTCTAGTTTCCACTAGCTTAAAACACTTTTTTTTTTTAATTTTTTTTTTCAACGTTTATTTATTTTTGGGACAGAGAAAGACAGAGCATGAACGGGGGAGGGGCAGAGAGAGAGGGAGACACAGAATCGGAAACAGGCTCCAGGCTCCGAGCCATCAGCCCAGAGCCTGACGCGGGGCTCGAACTCACAGACCGCGAGATCGTGACCTGGCTGAAGTCGGACGCTTAACCGACTGCGCCACCCAGGCGCCCCTTAAAACACTTTTTTAAAAATTATTTTAATGTTTATTTATTTTAGAGAGATAGAGAGAGAGACAGAGCATGAGCAGGGGAGGGGCACAGACAGAAGGAGACACAGAATCTGAAGCAGGCTCCAGGCTATCAGCTGTCAGTACAGAGTCCGACGCAGGCCCCACAAACCATGAGATCATGCCTAAGCCAAAGTCAGATGCTCAATGGATTGAGCCAACCAGGCTCCCCTAGCTTAAAACACTTTCTTTTCCACTGGCCTCAGAACCTGTCATTTTTAGCACTTGGATTAGCAAATGCTAGTTGTAGTATTACTTTGGCCCCTTTTATTTAACCTTTAATAGGTTTTAGCCATTTCAACTTCAGGTATTCCTAACATGTGTAGAACTATTATCATTTACTTTATTCTATCTTTAATATAATCATTTCTTACTTGAGAAAAATATCCTGCAGTCTGAAAAAGTGTAGTGATTCACTTAAATCACACTCAGACATACCCTTTGAAACATAAGGTTACATAAAACAAAGGCTGTAAGATTAAAATTAAATCTTTTACAGGTAAAAATACAAACACTTCATTATATAATAGAGAATAGAGAACATTCTCTGATTGCAGCAACTCCATTTCAACTCTCTTTCTTAAGGTACCCTCAGCAAATGTTTTGCAAGAGAAAAAGAAGATATGCAATTAGCAGAGGAAAAACATGCTGCACAGGGCCATAAGACAGATGGTTTAGTCCCTGAATCCATTTTTCAATGCATGGCAGTTATGAAGTTTTGTTGTGACCTGATAGTACACAGGTCTTCAAACGCATTTGAATTCATCTGTCATTTAATTTCATGAATCTAGGAGTGCCAGCAATCTAAGTATGTGTAGCTTTCAAGATTGGTATAAAATGTTATCAAACTATTATAAAAATGTTATTTTCCAATTAGGTAATAAAAACTCATTTCAATCACAGTATTTGCTGACAATCAATTATAACTATCAAGAACCAAAAAAATCCTTAAAACAGTAATGTTATCACTGGCTTTAAATCATACCACTTTATAAAGTCATACTTTCAGCTATACTTATTACATTTTATTTCATCAGATTCTAATAACTCTAGCAAAAAGGTTAGCATTATCATCACTGCCATTATTGCATTTGTTCTTATAATTTTCTTTAAAATTTTTTTAAGGTTTTTTATTTACTTTTGAGACAGAGAGAGACAGAGCATGAGCAGGGGAGGGGCAGAGAGAGAAGGAGACACGGAATCTGAAGCAGGCTCCAGGCTCCGAGCTGTCAGCACAGAGCCCACTGTGGGGCTCGAACTTGTGGACTGTGAGATCATGACCTTAGCTGAAGTCGGACACTTAACCGACTGAGCCACACAGGTGCCCCATGTTCTTATAATTTTATTGTTACAAGTTAGGAATCTGGAGAATTGACTTATACATACTGAGGATAATTTGATACATTTGAAAAGGTAGTAAAATAGTAAATTCTATGGATGTAAGAAAATTTAAAACTCGGTTCCCTGCCCATTTACAATTCCCCAAAGGCAATCAGCAATTCTCCATACGAATTGCTATTTTCAAAAGGATATGACAGCCTAAGCAAATCAGTCATGACCTGGACATACTACTTAAGAATTTGATACAAAGAATATCTTCCAGAGGTGCTTGGGTGGCTCAGTCAGTTGAGCATCCAACTCTTGATTTCAGCTCAGGTCAGGATCCCAGGGTTGTGGGATCAAGCCCTGTGTTGGGCTCTGCCTGAATGTGGAGCCTGCTTAAGATTCTTTCTCTTTCTCTTCTTTCTTTCTCTCTCTCCCCCTCAGACCCTCTCCCCTACTTGCATGCTCTCTCTTACAAAAAAAAAAAAAAAAAAAAAAAGAAGTGAGACACAGAGAGAGAACAGTACCTTTCATTCTTCTTTTCTAACAAAATGCAAATACCATTTCCTCTAGCCCCATGCTACTTCCTATCTCTATAGGGTAGATCCTTAGCTCCAGTCAACCCTCTAACATTCCTGCTTACACTGGCCCTCTGGTCCAAACACAGAAGAACATTTGTGTTTTTGTTGGCCCAATATTGACTCCACTTGTAATAAGAGTACCTTGATTTTCCTTAGAAATTTATGACACTGCCATTAGATACTTGGTAGGATCTTCAATCATGGTACACCCATTTTTGCTAAGCGGGAGAAAGGTGACAAAAATGTGACCAATAAGATGCCCTCTTCCTAAAATATAATTCCTGAACAGAATGACCAAAGACCACATGAAATTCAGGCTGAGGCATTCTAATGGTATATAATTCTGCTGATGTTGTTCATTAGAGCCTGATACCTTCATATGCACAGAAGACTAGCCTCTGTTCTTTCCTAAGCTAGCTCCTCAAATTTTCCTTCAAGTACGGTGCCTACGAGCACTTACTTAGTCTTCTAATAGATTCCTTTTGTGTCTATAAGCAGAGTTGACTTCTGTTGCCTACAAAGACCTCTATCCTTTCCAGTCCAAAAAATATGACTAAATCTGTCTACTTCTGTATGTTTCTTTCATCTCATGCACAAATGCAGAAGCTTTGATATGTTTCACTGCCTACCCCTCCACTTCCATTATCAACCATCACTGCCTTGTCTTGTGACACAAGAAAGGCCACACCCTCTGCCTGGAAAGGTTTTTCATACATTTCCATTTCCAACACTAGAATATGTTTTAATCCTGCTCTATTCCCTTTATTTGAACTCATCCTACCATGTTATAATTCTTTTTGCTAGTCTATTTTCTCTGGGTGAAATCAAAGCGCTGTATCTTTCATTATCATATATCTAGCACAGTGCCTAACATATAATAGGTGCCTAAATTCTTGTTGAATAATGGATGAGAACAAAAATTCTGACATGTAACATGAAGTACACACTGTCGGTGCCCTACGAAACCCCTTCACTGGCCAGTGTACCGATTACCCACCTGGTATAAATGTTCACAGCTAATATCTCCCAGCTTCCCCTTTCTTTGGAGAAATGCACTGAAACCACTGACTGACTATAGGAGCATGAAATGTCAATGCCTTGCCTCAGTGTAAGACCATTTCTGTGGTACACGTCACAGATACCCACAGCATCATGCTGAAGCTGAACTATAGCCAATTAATAACCTTAGCTTGCTTAGCTCCTTCTTGGCCTAGTCCTGCTTTCCTCCCTTTCCTTCTCCTAAGAACCATCCCTCAATAAACAATATGCACCAAATCCCCTTCCCAGGTTCTGTTTATAGGAAGCCCAAATTCTGGAGAGGATACTGAGACAGAATTTTTAACATACTTCCTTCCACAATTCAGGCTATTGGAATGAATTCAGGGGACTGAATCAGAGCAAATCTATTTTAGATGGTGTGGTAGTACAAAATGTAAATTGGTGTGTTGCCTACTAAAAGATCTTTGAGACCATAGAAGAGACCCTATGCATAACAAGCCAAGAGGGATAATCTTTCAGTAATTTTTGATAAGATCTTGCCTCTAGGAAAACTTTATCCATTAGACATTAACTAAGAGTAATAACAGGAATAAAGAATGGCCATTTGGTTAATAAGTGCTACTTAAACTGACACAGGAAACAATAGGATTTATATTCTAAGTAACTAAGTAACACTAAATAAAATGTATTTTTAAAATCTTATCTCATATCCAAAGAAAGGTATGAATTATTCTTTTTATTATGAAGAAGAATTTTTATATAAAGATATTATATGCCAATAATTTCTAATTATATTCTGAGAAAGTATATTTAAAACTGCACTTCCAAACAAACTCACCTAGGCTGAATAAAATAAGGGAATGACTTCAAATATTACAACCGCCCCTGAGTCATTCCCTACATTTAATAGGATTCTTAGTCTGAGCCGCCTTCTGTGGATCAACATTACAAAAGCCCACGTAAACCACAACAATCACTGAGATGGTGACAGTGGCATTACACAACATACATATTGTCAGCCATCTCCATCATGAGAAGGCATCTTTCCACTCTCCATTTATTAGTAGAATGAGTCTTGAAGCCTAGGGTCTAAGTGTTGGATCTGTCTGCATTTGATGTTGAGCATTATTTCCCTTACTCCAATCCTCTAGATCTGTTTCTCTATTGTTCATAATTTATTATTTATGCACTACTTCTTTATAAAAACAGAGTAAGTATATAAGATCACCAAGAGTGGAAAGTTGGTGATATCAGCCCAACATTTTGGACACTGTATCAGCTATCTCTTGCAATATAAAAAAAATTATCCCCAAATGTAGCAGTTTAAAATAATAGGCGTTTAGTATCTCATATAGTTTCTGAGCGTCAGAAATCTGAGAGTGGCTTAGCTGGCATCACAGAATTTGAAAGGTGCTGGGGAATATACCTCCAAGCTTGTTTACATTATTATTGACAGGTCTGAACTCTTTGTTGGCAGTCAGCTGGAGGCTTCTATTTCTCACAATGTGGTCTTCTTTATAGGCTGCCTCAATGTCCTCATGAAAGGCATCTAGCTTCCCAGATGTGAGTGAACTGAGAGAGCAAGAGTGATTGAGCAAGAGAGTTATCCAAAATGAAAGTGGAATTCTTTTATAACCTAATCTTGCAAGTGACACACCAACTCTTCTGGCATATGCTATTGTTCACAGAGATGAACCCTGGTTTCATGTGCGAGAGAACTACACTGGGATGTGACTAACAAGAAATGGAGATAAGAGGGAGCCGCATTAAAGACTTGCTGCCAAGGGCACCTGGGTGGCTCACTTGGTTAAGTGTCCAACTTTGGCTCAGGTCATGATCTCACGGTTTGTGAGTTCAAGCCTCGTGTCGGGCTCAGTGCTGACAGCTCAGAGCCTGGAGCCTGCTTCAGATTCTGTGTCTCCCTCTCCTTCTGCTGCTCCTCCCTCTCCTTCTGCTGCTCCTTCTGCTGCTCTGTCTCTCCCTCTCAAATATAAATAAACAAAAAAAAATTTTTTAATAATAATAAAAAATACTGTCTGCCATAGACACATTTTTTAAAGATAGAAGGTACAAGATAAAAGGTACAGGAAGGTGCATGGACCACGGCTGCTGCAAAGGTGGGCATCATTATTCGTTATACGGCTCCAGAAGAGCTCTAGCTCAGAATCAGCTGATACTAAGTACAAAAGTGAGATGAGGGAGAAAAATAGAAGTGATGAATTAAAGGACCACCATAGAAAGGAAGCATGCATCAGACCCCCATTCCACACTCCAGCAGTGCTTATTCCTGGCTGAAGCTCTAAAACAAGAATAGTACACTCAGATGTCATGGAGGAGGGGAGTTAGGAACATGCAACTTAAATGAGTGGGGAGTAAAGAAGACTAATGTGGGACTTGAGGTAACAGATTTATTTAAATATTAAACACATAGCAATATTCTTCATGTCTACAATAAAATATGACCTTTTTCATTTTCATAAAACACAGAACATATCTATCATTTTTCCTCCTTTGGTAGGGAAATCATTAGTCAGCAATTTTGCCAATAAACATTTTTTGAGGACTTGTTATGTGCCAAGTACTATTCTAGGGATAGGGTAGAAAACAAGATAGCTAAAAACCGTACCCTCTAGGAGCTTGAATTCTATTGTGGTAGAAAGAGATATAAGCATGAAAAGAAATACATAAATAGTGCTTGGAAAAAATTATGTAGGGTATAATGACAAGAGGGGATCTGAGCAACTCTGGCTAAGTGGTCATACAGAGAGCCTCTTTGACGAGATACCAATTGAGCTAAGAGCTGAATGATGAGAAAGAAACACATACAAAAAAGACTAGGGTGAACAGAGTTCCAAGCACAGAGAACTGCCAATCAGATGCTAAAATGAGAACAAATTTGACATGATTAAGGTAATAAATTCTTTCAATCAGGGTGTGGCAGACAGAGAAATATTCCTCATATAACACTCGCAAAATAACAAATAGCAATAAACATTCAGCCCCAGCGTTGGGAAAACAAAAGGGAGCAGTAGGGACTATGCCGGACTGAAGAGCAAATGGTTTATTTCAATGGGGCAGCTATGTTGTAGTCTCAGATGACTGTTGTCACTTACAGATAGTTCAAGGGGAGCCACAAATACAGTTTTCTCGGAAATATCTCATTTTTCAGAGGTTGGCTGAAATTATAAAACAAAAACAACATCCATTCTGGCTGTTGGTACGCAACCTTTATTCTAAAGAAATTCAGTAATATATTTAGAGGACTTAAGGCTCTTGGTGTGTAGTTATTGCCTTAGAAACGGCCTTTTTCACTTTAGACAGAGATGAGTATGAAGTGAACCAGTCTATCTGTTCTCTCCTTGCCTATGAATCCTAAAGGAAAAAAAAACATTAAAGGAGTAGAGGGAAGAGCTAGAATAAAAAGTTTGAAATCTCCTAGAACACAGAGCAAAAAGCAAAGAGTTGGGGGGAGGGGGAGACAAAAATTAGAGTCAATCAGAATCAAAAAGTTTGAACTTAAAAAGAATAAATAAATAGCAGCACAAAAATTCTAGAGCTCAAAAAAAGGGGGGGGCTGTTTAGATTTAAAAGGCCCACTAAATACCAAACAGGATGAATGCAAAAAGACCCACTCCTAGACACATAATTCTGATGCATCAGAACACCGAAGAAAAAGAGATCATAAAAATTTTGGCTATGAAGCAAAATAAAACAAACATAAATCAGATAGCCTATGAATCAACCTGACCTAATCCTTCTTATAAGCAACAGGTATTTCAGAAACCAGTGAGGCAAATGACAAAAAAATTCTAAGATTCAATGATATCTCAAGTGATAAGAGCACTACTATGTGGTCTTTGTCCCTGGTTCCTGACACAGAGCTCCTAAATCCTTTAGGATTTCCTGGGTGATAGGTGTGTCTTTTGTTCTAATGAGCTGATTCTTGGTGGTCTCCTGACTGGGGAGTGGTCACAGGGAAGACCAAGCCATGATTAGAAGTTTAAATTTTCAGGCTTTCTCCCCATTCTCTAGAGATGGGACAGGGACTGGAAATGGAGTTAATAATCGATCATGCCTATCCATTCCATTTTAACATGAATGGAGTTACACAGACCTCACAGGGTAAGGGCTCTGTCCCATGAGACAGCCCCCCCACCCCCCCCGCACATCAGATGCCAGTCGCAAGTAGTAGGTCCTCCTACTATTTGATGAAGCCTCCACAAAAATCCCAAAGTACAGGATTCAGAGAGCTTTGGGTTGGCAAACACATCTGCATCCAGGGAGGGTGATGCATCCCAATTCCACAGGGACAGAAGCACCTGCACTTGAGACCATTCTTGACCTTACCCTATGTTTCTCTTCACCTGCTTTTTGTTAATTTGTATCCCTTACTATAGCCTTTATTCTACAATAAACTGGCAAAGTGTAAGTTAAATGTTTCCCCAAGTTCCATGCTATTTTAATAAATAATTGAATGGGGGTGGGGTATCAAGCAAACCTCTGATTTGTAGCCAAGTTGTACAGAAGTTATGGGTAACCTGGGGACCTACTATTTGTGACTGGCATCTGATGTAAATCCAGGAGACCTTACAATTAGAGAAAACGGGGAACAGCCAAGGGACCAGTAGGACATTTTGCATTCTTTTAGTTACAGCAAAGAGATAAGCCAAGAAGGCATTTGGAATTTGATCAAGTAAAGATTTTGGTAAAGGCAAAACTTCACCACCTGGAAATGAGGTCCCTGACTTTTGATAATTATATTGTAATATGAAATAACACATATGAATAAAGTACTTTGTAAATTCAAGTGGGGCTGCACCTTGGGAGAAGGCTGGGCAAAAGGTTTGGAAACAGGTTTGTAGAACAGAATAAAAATAATTTTTTTTATTTTTAAAATATAAATATAAATAACTTTTTATTTTTTAAATATAAATTTCTTTATATTTAAAAGAGTGACCTGGACCTGTGTGCTATGATGTTTCTGATTCTGATAAACCTGTTGTTTGGTCAGAATCAGAATAAATGAAGGAAATGGATGTATAATCACAATTTGTTCTACCTGCCTCCTTAGTATCTATCAATCTGAAACGTTGAAACCACCTATAAAAGGAAGTAAAACTACACATTAAAATGGTGGGCTCTTGTAGAGAAACCTAAGAGATCAGAGAGGATAAACAGACTAAATTAGGAATTAGGAAAGGCTTTATAAAATGAAGATATTTAAACTAGACTCAGATGACTGGGCTTTTCTCGGGCATTAAATAGAGAAAGGAGTTTTTCCTAGGGAGAGAGTATAACATGGCTTATTCAGGGAAGATTCATCATGTCTTAACCTAATCTAATATCCAGAATACTGACGGTAGTATAAAAAGAGAGAAAAGTTATGATGATGCTGAAGATATCTGATTCTCTTCAAAGCATAATGCATGCCTGCCTGCATGTTGAAGCATCATGAGGCACATAGATATTCTGAGATTCTCAGAGGAACCACTGATGAGTCCTAAGCATATACAGATGTACTCTCAACCTTAGGTGGATACAAAAACTTTCTTGAAAGAGAACTTTATGAAAAGGTTAATTTTAACTAGCCTTATAGTAGATAGTGGTTAGGAATAACTACAAGCTAGAATTATGCTAAGGGAGGAATTTGACATTCACAAATCATGTCAACATGGCTGTCCCCATCTTTAAATGAATAGGTTGCCCTGAGAGAAAACACAGCAACACTTAGAGCAGTAAGTACTATGTCCACTTTGTAAGATGTGCAGACCCTGATAGTACAGGGATTGGAGTATGAAATATGGGAAGCTTGCTTGATCTAAGCCAGAGCAGCCTGAAAGGAATGAGTGGAATGGAATGGTGTCTGTGAACTTTCAACCCTCAAGATGAAGAGTGTCCCTAGGTGTTGGGGGTAGAGGTGATGGCAATGGGAACAAGAAAAGGATCCCACTCTCTCATTTGAGGGTTGGTATAAGCTGTACCAGTAAGTGCTAATGAGTTTGTAATATCGCTTTGTTACTCAAAAGGAAGCTGGTAGATTCCTTAATTTTACTCTTTGAATTGTTAAAACTGTCTATTTCAAAATACCGGAGGATTCTAGATAACAGAAGCAAAGGGTTGGGAGTTCCTCAGATCTGGGTTCTGATCCCAGAGTCAATACTCAGTATGAAACTTTTTCCAATTTACTCAAAGCTCTCTGGGCTTCACTTCCCTCCACTAAAAAATAAGGATGAATATGCTTTAATTTCCAGGATAGATGTGAAGAATAAATTATATAATGTATAGAAAGTGCCTAGAGGAAGGGCACTTGAAATGCTTAGCTTCTACAACCCTTGGTTTCAGTCTATTTTCCTTCAGACACAAAGGAGGTGCAGCTTATCATGAAGGAAGGACGTATAGAGCTAGAGTTTTTCTATAGCTAAACAAGAGAAATCAGACTCAGTTAAAAAAAAAAAAATTCTGGGGCACCTGGCTGGCTCAGTCAGGTAAGTGTCCAACTCTTAATATCAGCTCAGGTCATAATCTCACAGTCATTAGATCGAGCCCCATATCAGGCTCTGTGCTGAATATGGAGCCTGCCTAAGATTCTCTCTCTCTCTCTGTCTCTCTCTGCCCCTCTCCCCCAATTTGTGCTCTCTCTTCCTCATCACTCTCTCTCAAAATAAATAAACATTAAAAAATAAACCTTTAAAAATATTCTACTGAACAACAGCTGTATGCTTGGTGTTTTATTTTGAACTATAAAAGTATTACATTACTACTTATGGCTGTTAACCAGATTAATCTTCTTTTCTAAAAGATTGGGGATATTTTATCTTTACTGAGGACTTACAATAAGCCAAGTAAATTGTATATTGTAGCATGCACAAGATTCCATGTATTTAGGCTGTGAGAGTAATGAGGAATAATTTATCTCTTAAAAATGTGTTGGCCCTGAAGTATCCAGCAATTAGCTGCTGTCACTTGCACCTGCTTTGGAGAAAATGATGTGGTTTCCCATGAATGAGGTGAATTGGGGCAAGCTACCCATTAAAGAGTTGATTTCTTCACTACTCTTAACAGTTTGTCTATTCTATGTACAACCTTACAAATGTTAGAAATATCCAGGGAAACTCTTAACCAAAGTGAGTAACTGGAGCTGTGTTTTCCTTACAGGCAATGCCCGAGTGTGTATTATGAATCTTCATCTGGGTTTATCAAGAAGAAAGAAAATGGCATGGGGTCTAGCCAAAACAAAACAAAACAAAACAAAAAAACAACAGTAACCTTTCCTGACATACTTTAGGCACATGTTTTCAATCAAATTAACCAGCTGATGTGAACTTGTAGAAGAAAAAGATTAGAGAGAAACAGCTAAACAAATAGCTAAAAAGACAGAGAGCATGGTAATTATTAAATTTCCACTTCATTTTGTTTCAAACTAAATATATATGAAAATTGCCTAAGATTATACCAGTCTATGCATAAGAGCATAAAAGCTGACAAATTTTATCACAATAAATGCAGCATATAGCTTATGGTCTACATGTAAAATTCAGTGAACACAATGAACTGAAAAGCTGATTCTGCAGACATTAAAGCTAAAGAGGAGTCCTCAACATATCTCCAAAGATGGCCCACTGATGAGCCAAAACATACAATCAAGATGTATGAGGACAATGCACTTTATTTGGGGTCATGCATAGTTTCTTCAGCCTAAGAATGGAGTTTCTGCTAAAGAGGAATTTCTGAGAAAGAGATAGTTCTGAGAAAGTTACTTTTACTTAGTGGTATCTGTTTGATATGATAAATTAATAAAATAATTTAGAATAATGGACAAAAATCTCTTTTCTGAAGGAAATCCCCAAATATTAAGAATGTGATCATAATGAAAAAAATGCAACCATAATGAAAACTATACAAACTCCTGTATCTTAAAAGCATTTTTTAAATTGCTTTTATATGTTTGCAATATGAAAGGTATATAATTTGTCTTTCTCTGCTTAGGAATTATATAAAGCTAAAATTAGTAGCACAATGAAAATTTTAAAAAAATGCTTCATTGTCTATTTTTTCACAAAAATAACATAAGTTGACCATTTTTAAAAGAAAATAATTGGATGATTAACACCTGAATGTTATCTGCCAACCAACAGAGCATTTTTATAATTCAAATAAATAAAATTATTTCAATCTAAGAATTTCTTTGTTACTAACATATGTGGCTCAAAGTCTCCGTTTGAACAATATTATCTTTGATGTTCTTTTTTTTTAATGTTTTATTTATTTTTGAGAGAGAGAGAGAGAGAGAGAGAGAGAGAGAGAGAGAGCGCATGAGTTAGGGAGGGGCAGAGGGAGAAGGACAGAGGATCTGATGTGGGTTCTACGCTGACAGCAGAGAGCCCAAAGCAGGGCTGGAACTCACAAACTGTGAGATCATGACCTGAACTGAAGTCAGACGCTTAACTGACTGAGCCACCCAGGTGCCCTAATACTCATTATCTTTAAAAAAGACATGCATCCTTCTGCTGGCATATGGATATTCTGTATGGAAAAATGATTCTAATCCAGCATAATTTAAATTCAAGGTCGTATGTATTTTCACATACTGTATATGAAAGAATGGCAAGAACAATTCCCGAAGTCTAAACTCTAACATCATGTATTTCCGTGCCTTTTTAGAATGCTTATGCATTGAAATGAAGTCTAATTTTTCAATGTACTGAAAATAGATACAGAAAAATTGATATCAGATAGGAAGACTAACCCAAAACTTTAAAATAAGACAAGTGATAAATGAAATTGTGTGTCACTTTGAAGAAGTCAAATCAAAACTAAAAATAGCAGAGAACACCCAAATTTTCATTTCCCCAACACTCAGGATAGAATTTGAGTTAAATGACCTTTAATCTGACTTTTAACATGAACATTGCATGTCTTCTAATTTTAACATAAATGACTGAGGCTATTAAGATGTAATTTTAAGCTATTGTAGTATTGAAATTAAAAGTAAGGGTTATGACATTTACTACAGGTCCTGGACATAAATTAACACACATTTTGAGAAGGACTCAATTTGGGTTGGCTCCATTAAGCTTATATAAAAGAACATTAGGCAATATATTAGCATAAAAATTAGTAAAATTAAAAACTAAATGCAAAGACAGTTTAATTCATCTGTTTTTCCTCCTACCCCAGGGCCTCTCCCTGAAATGGTATCTCCACTCTTCAGCCAACTCTAATCCATCATCTCACAGGTTAGAGAGCAAGCATTGCTTGTTCATGAAAGCCTTCTCTGACCTTCTTGAATATGTAATTCCCTATCACAAGCATTCATATCATCATGTACCTTTACTTCAAGGCAATGGTCACAGATAATGTTTTATTGATATGTATGTAATTTGATAAATGTCCACTTATCTTTCACACTGCTCATGTTTCTGCTTCTGCAATGTATCTGTATTTACAATCCATTGATTCTCCAGCGCTAACCAAAAGTAAATTTTCTACCAAAAAAGAAAAAAAATTTTCTTTGAACACCAATTTGAATAAACACACCAATTTGAATAAAATCACATGATTTTTTTAGATAGATAAACTATACAAATTTTTAGTTCTTTTGTGGATTTTTTTCTGGCACAGACATAGCCACTGAGTAAGCTGATACTTTCCTTTATAAATTTATCAGGAAGATAATGGTAGCTATTATGAGATAGATTGACAGACAGACAGACAGACATAAAGCCCTGATAAACATATTTAGGAAATAGTGTTTCATTTTAATTCTTCAAATAGTAAACAAATAAATTGTTTAAAAAGAAAACAAACATCTAAAAAAAAAAGAAAAAAAAAAGAGTAAATACAATCATTGATTCTAGCCCAAATAGAAAATTTTTAGGCCAGGGGCGCCTGGGTGGCTCAGTCAGTTAAGCATATGACTCTGGATTTCAGCTCAGGTCATCATGTCTCAATCATGTACTCTGCACTGGGTATGGAGCCTGCTTAAGATTCTGCCTCTCCTTCCGCCCCTCCCCTGCTCACACTCTCACTCTCTCTTTAAAAAAGGAAAGGAAAAGGGGAAAGAAAAAAGAAAAGAAAAGGGAAGGGAAAAAAGAAAAGAAAAGGACATATATTTAATATATTAAAGAACTAGAATGTAATACCTATCCTATCATAAACCAGAGAAAGGGTAATGACAGAGAATTAATTATGCATTTGGGGTAGGAGGATAAGCGTGGTAGCCCACAAGGAGAGTGAAATGATTGATGCTTATTACATAATATTTATAAAACCAGAAAATATATTAATAAACCAGGTAGTGATATATCAATGTTAAATGTTTTTTAAAAGCCTCCTTACCATTGAATCTGAATGTTAACTCATTTCCAGCATCCAAGAACTTCCAAAAAACTCAGTATTTTGTTTTCTTTTTCCTCAAAGGAAGTCTCTCATACAATTAGTGAAAATTTCCTTAGCCTAAAATTGCTTTCTCAAAACATCTCAATTCTTCTGACCTATAATTTAGACTCTGTAAGGGACGGCAAAGAGTTAAAAGCAGATTGAGAAGAGAAAAACATAACAAAATTTTAGTTTTGAAAAGAATGTCTACTGGAATGTTTTTCTCCTTTAGAGGAACTCTGTGGCATAGGAAGCTTAGAGGAAAAAAATAGCAAGCTGCAAATACAGGTAAGAAGAAATTGACTGATGCTTTATCCTGAGTACAAAAGGTGAAGAAGACATACAAGAAGTGGACAGACTACAAAACTTTACCAAAGAAAATTAAAAATCAAACCACATTTGTATTATATACTTCAACTAATACCTACATCCTAAAATGGAAATTCAACTTTAATAAATAATATAGATTTTTAAAATCTTTACCAATTAACTTGAAGCTTCAAAAATGAGAAAGGATGTGTCTAAACCCAAAGATATTGTGGAAATAAAATGTCTAGGAATAAACAGATTTCAATGCTTCAATGAAGTGAAGTAGTGAACAGAACCATCATAACAGGAGCAACTGTTTTTCCCGTCTTATAGATCTACCTGGTGCCAGCATAAACCTTAGAGATTACTATTTTACTTTCAATTGTGGCTTTTTTTTTTAAATACAAGAAAATGATGACATGAGGAAAAATTGTTAAATAATGAGGGAGATATCTCCAAAACCTTATAATTGTTTTTGGGGAGGTTTTTTCTTCTGATTTTCTTTTTTTGCCATTAATAGAGTTGGATGGTAGATTATATAGTACTCATTTCTATATTTTTTAAAATAAACATGTGATTTACATCTATTTTATAAGTTATGATATATATTACATAATAAAAATAATTTTTAAAAGTCTTAGCATCAGACCATAATACACATTTTTGTGAATTCCCTTTCTCAAGTACTATTTATACAGAAATATACAGGTTTTACCACTAATTTAGGTGATACAGAATATGTAGGTTATAATCACTATTACGCAAATAATTTATATCCTTTCTCCATTTAATGTGACAGACTGTGTTTTTCAAGAATGACTATAGAGGGGCCTGGGTGGCTCCATTGGTTAAGAGTCCAACTCAGGATTTTGGCTTAGGTCATGATCTCATGTTTAGTAAGATCGAGCCCCACATCAGGCTCTATGCTGACAGCATGGAGTCTGCTTGGGATTCTCTCTCACTCTCTCAGCCCCTACCCCCACTCATGCTCACTCTCTCTCTAAAAATAAATAAACTTAAATAAAAAATAAATAAATAAACTTTGACTTATGGAGAGGTAGGATCTACGTTCCCTTGCCTTGAATATCGGCTAACTTGTGACCATGGTGGAAGTGATGGTATGACTTCTGAGGCTATAAAGGTGGTAGAGCTTCTGTCTGGTGCCTTTGGAACACTTGCTCAGAGAACACTCCCACCATGCCATGAAGGAGGCCAAGCAGCCCACAGAGAGATACACATGGACAGAAACCAGGCTTTCAACCCAGCTGAAAGCCAGCACAACTTGCTAGCCATCTAAGAGAACAATCTTACAAGTGAATGCTCTAGTCCCTAGTTGAGCCTGCCTTGGTGATGTCACATACAACACAGAGAAGTCTTCCCCAACAAGTTCTGTTCAAATTACAGAATCTTAAGTTAAATAAATTATTGTTGCTTTAAGAAGTTTGGAGTGCTTTCTTACACAGCAACAGATAATCAAATATTTTACCTTGTATCGTATTTGTATTAATATAAACATTAGTTTATATCAGTTTAAACTATATTATATTCTGATGAAAGAATATACTATAATTTAATTAGACATTCTCGGGAAATGGATATTCTTAGAGTTGTTTCCTTATGCTTTACAGAAATAAGATAAATGTCTGAAGATTTAGGACATAGAAAATATCTAATGGTGAAAAAGATCTCAAGAAAAGAGAGGCTTTAATATCTCCCCAACTGCCTAAAATAAAATACCTGAAGCATCTGTTAAACTCTAATAAAAATGATTTAAGAGAAAAATATTAGCTTTCATCATTTAAAACTCTAAATAAATGTTATTTTAATTTTGTAAAATAATTATATTTTACTATATTCTCCTGTTACAAAAAGACTAACTGCTGAAAAAAAATACAATAACTATTTCTCAAAAACTATTTTGTCTTAATTTATAGCCTTAATATTTCTAAATAAAGTTAATTTGAAACACAAGTAAAATTTTAACTGGCAGAATTTAAAAGAGAGTGTTCCAAATGTCATTTCATGATCTAGTGCCAAAATGACATCCTAAGACTCTAGAGAGTTGTTTAATAATACAAATTCTTGGGGCGCCTGGGTGGTGCAGTCGGTTAAGTGTCCGACTTCAGCCAGGTCACGATCTTGCGGTCCGTGAGTTCGAGCCCCACGTCAGGCTCTGGGCTGATGGCTCCGAGCCTGAAGCCTGTTTCCGATTCTGTGTCTCCCTCTCTCTCTGCCCCTCCCCTGTTCATGCTCTGTCTCTCTCTGTCCCAAAAATAAATAAACGTTGAAAAAAAATTTTAAAAATAATACAAATTCTTCTGGGGCACCTGGGTGGCTCAGGTGGTTAAGTGCCCAACTCTTGATTCCAGCTCAGGTTATAATCTCATAGTTCATGAGTTCAAGCCCCACATCGGGCTCTGCACTGACAGAGTGGAGTCTGCTTGGGATTCTCTCTTTCCTCTCTCTCTTGTTCTTTCTCTCTCTCTCCCCAAAATAAATAAATATACTTAAAAAGTAATAATAATACAAATTCTTGCTTCCTTTCCAATATCCACCCAAAGAAATTCTTATTGACTAGCTCTGAAAGATGTGGGTATTTCATTGTGATATCTTGTCATATACACTCCCTTCTAAGTCCCCATTCCCAAGAAGGTGGTTCACTTCCTTTCTAAATTGGGTTTCTTCAACTGAGCTCTAAATCCTGTGTTCTTGCTCCAGCCACTCTTTCTTCCCCACTTTTATCTCTTCCCTCTCAATAGATATATGCTTTAATTTTATTTTTACATTAATTCTCACATGCCACTAACTCTTTCAAATGTTCACAAGTCTTTGATTTTAAAAACATACTTCTTTCACCTACATTCTTCTTTGGGCTATTATTTTATTTCTTATATTCCTTGTCTTGCTTATTTTTTTTGTTTTCAAACAAATACGCAAAACATCCTGCTTCCATTTCCTTCATGCCTGCACCTGGCTTTTTTCCTACCTCCTGTGTTGCCAACTCTAAAGATTATTTTTCATTCTCTTTCACTCTTTTCCTGAAGTTTCTCCTTTCTTCTTCAAAGTCTTTGTTTGCTTGGCTTCCATGGCATTCTTCCATCTTGGCTTTTTTCTTACCCTTCTGGATCTCTTTTCCTCCCTTAGTCTCCTAATGATGCTTCCTCCACAGTAAAGCTAACTTCCACTATACCAACTCAAAGAGGGCTTCTCCTCCACAGACCATTTTATGAGGACATCCATCCTCCTACTAACTTTCATGGATACAACTCCAAAGTCTTCATCTCTGATCCTAACTTATTCCTGATATTCTGTTCATGTCATTAACTATTAACTAGATATTCACTCTCCAATTCTCTAACATCAGAATCAAAGTACTGAGAAGTAACTGTTATCTTCCTGGCCACCTACATGTTCCTCCAGAAACAATGAAAACCACTGAGTTATTCTATTATTATCCATAACCTATTTACTAAGACAAACAAGGTATTTTTAAAATTAAAAAATATAAAGTCTACAAAGCACAAATAATAAAATTAGTTTCTGTCATGATGAAGGGATAGGTAAGTATACTAGAAATTAACTTTTGTTTAACCAATCTTTGAAAAGGCCCTTAAAAAACCCATCAGCAATAATATATATATTATATATATATTATATATATATTATATATATATATATATTATAATATATATTATAAATATTGGAACTATTAGTTCTTTTCTAAGTTTTTTCAATAAACTTGAATCTCCAAATTATAGTTTCCTGTATTACATAGTCTTCATGTATTCTGAGTATTAAAATATGCAAAATTATGTAAAATTGAAACCATGACATTTTTAATGGAAAAAATCAAATTCACCTAAGCTACACTCTCATTTTATACACTTTAATAATATGTTAAAATGTAACTTTGACTGAGGTACAAAATATACAAAGCTGGCTGTCAGAGGAAGATTGCAATTTTCAAAGGAAGTACCTGAAAACTCTATGACTCTTAAACCTTTCATCTACATTAGTAGAAGTGTCAGTATTTACAGATTAACATAATTAATACTGAGAGAAGATTTTGGAGAGATCTTCTTTGTATACCGAAGCCCCAACCTCTAATAACAGGGAAGAACGCAGGGGTGTCTGCTCCTTTACTCTCAGTTTCATATATGGCCCTCAAAGTTTCAGAGTGATATGGTACAGTGGTATCTGACTTTTGGCTAAAATATCTAAAAAGTCAGAGAGGAGTTATTCACTTGCTCTGAAGGCAAAAGAAGTGTGATAGAATCAGCTTACATTCCCAGAGATTTTCTGGTCAACGAAGGTGTTTCCCATGGGCCACATGTAGACCATATTTGAAAAAATGCTGGTGGGGTCAGCTGGTCTAAGTATGATCTAAGAGAGCCACCTAGAGAGGATTTGAGACCTCATAAGAAACTGCAGGTGTCAACACCAGATGCCTAAGGACTTAAGAAGCAGTAAGTTTACAGTAATCAAGACACTTTCATTCAGGTAGGGAACAGAAGGTGAGCCTACAAGATATTCTTTTTAGACCTAAAGACACCTCCAGATAGAAAGTGAGGGGATGGATAACCATCTTTCATGCTACTGGATGTCAAAAGAAAGCCAGGGTAGCCATACTTTTATCAAAGAAACTAGATTTTAAATCCAAGACTGTAACAAGAGATGAAGAAGGCACACTAGCATAATAAAGGGGTCTGTCCAACAATTGTAAATATTGAGACCTCTAACTTTGGAGCACCCAAAATATAAGTCAATTTATAATAAACATAAAGAAACTCATTGATAATAATAAAATAATAGTAGGGGACCTTATCACCCAACTTATAGCAATAGACAGATCATCTAAGCATAAAATCAAGAAGGAAGGGCACCTAGGTGGCTCAGTCAATTGAGTGTCTGACTTTTGATTTGGGCTCAGGTCATGATCCCAGGGTTGTAGCATCAAGCCCTGCATCAGACTCCACACTGAGTGTAGAGACCAATTAAGACTCTTTCTCTCCCTCCCTCTGCCCCTCTCCCCCAATCACACTGTCTCTCTCAAAAATAAAAATAAAAATATTTTTTAAAAAAAGAAAATCAACAAGGAAACTACAGCTTTGAATGACACACTGGACTAGACTGACTTAACAGATATATTCAGAACATTTCATCCTAAAGCAGCAGAATACACATTATTTTCGAGTGCACACCGAACATTCTCCAGAATAGATCACATACTGGGTCACAAATCAGGTCTCAACAAGTACAAGAAAATCAAAATCCTACCATACATATTTTTTGACCAAAATGCCATGAAACTGGAAGCCAACCACAAGAAAAAATGTGGAAAGACCACAAAAACATGGAGGGTAAAATACATCCTACTAAGAATAAATGGGTTGCTCATGGATTAGAAGAACAAAATTGTTAAAATGTCAATAGACCCACAGCAATCTACACATTCAATGCAATCCCTATCAAAACACACCAGCATTTTTTACAGAACAAAAGCAAACAATTCTAAAATTTATATGGAATCAGAAAAAACCCCAAATAGCCAAAGTAATGTTGAAAAAGAAAACCAAAGCTAAAGGCCTCACAATTCCAAACTGCAAGCTGTATTACAAAACTATAATTATCAAGACAGTATGGTATTGGCACAAAAACAGACACATCAATCAATTGAATAGAATAGATAACCCAGAAATGGACCCACAACTATATGGCCAAATAATCTTCAATGAAGCAGGAAAGAATATCCAATGGAAAAAAGACAGTCTCTCCAGCAAATGGTGTTGGGAAAACTGGACAGTGACATGCAGAAAATGAAACTGGAAACTTTCTTAGACCATGCACAAAAATTCAAAATGGATGAAAGACCTAAATGTGAGAGCGGAAACCCTCAAAATCCTACAGAATAATACAGGCAGCAACCCCTTTGAACTAGGCCGCAGTTACTTCTTAGTAGACAGGTTTCTTCAGGTAAGGGAAATGAAAGCAAAAATGAACTATTGGGACCTCATCAAGATAAAAAGCTTCTCTACAGCGAAGGAAACAATCAAAACTAAAAGGTAACCAACAGAATGGGAAAATATATTTGCAAATGACATATCAGATAAGGGGTGAGTATACAAATCTGAAAATAACTTACAAACTTAAAACCCAAAAAACAAATAATCCAATGAAGAAATGGGCAAAAGATATGAACAGACACTTTTCCAAAGAAGACATCCAGATGGCTAACAGGCACATGAAAAGATGCTCAATATCACTCATTGTCAGGGAAATACAAATCAAAAGCACACTGAGATACCAACTCACATTTGTCAGAATGGCTAAAATTAACAACCAAGAAACTATAGATGTTAGCAAGGATGCAGAGAAAGGAGAACCCTTTTTCACTATTTGTGTGAATGCAAACTGGTGCAGTCATTCTGGGAAACAATATGGAGGTTCCTCAAAAAATTAAAAATAGAACCACCATGTGATCCAGCAATTGCACTGCTAGGTATTTATCCAAAGGATACAAAAATGCTGATCAAAGGGGCACATGCACCCAAATGTTTATAGCAGCGCTATCAACAATAGGCACATTATGGAAAGAGGCCAAATGTCCATTGACTGATGAATGGATAAAGAAGATGTGGTATATATATATACATATATACAATGGCATACTACTCGGCACCGGAAAAGAATGAAACTTTACCATTTGCAACAGCATAGATGGAACTAGAGGACATTATGCTAAGTGAAGTAAGTCAGTCAGAGAAAGGTATCATATGACTACACTCATACTTGGGAATTTGAGAAACACAACAGATGAACACAGGAGAAGGGAAGGAAAAATAAGATAAAAACAGAGGGAGGCAAACCATACAAGACTCTTAAATAAAAAGAACAAACAAGGTTGCTTTAGGAGAGGTGGGGGAAGAGAATGGGTTAAATGGCTGATGGGCATTAAGGTGGGTCCTTGTTGGGATGAGCACTGAGGGTTATAGTTAAGTGATAAATCACTGGGTTCTACTCCTAAAGCCATGACTACACTGTATGTTAACTAAATTGAATTTACATATAAACAAATAAATACTTTATAGTTTAAAAAAGAAAAAGTGGGTTAACCAGGAAATTAAAGAAGAAATTTTTAAAAAATACATGGAAGTGAAAGAAAATGAAAACACAACAGTCCAGAACCTTTGGGATGCAGCAAAGACAGACCTAAGAGGAAAGTACATTGCAATCAGGCCTAACTCAAGAAGCAAGTCTCAAATACCCAACATAACTTTACACCTAAAGGATCTAGAAAAGGAACACTAAAAAAAGTGTAAAGTCAGCAGAAGAGGGTCAATAATAAAGATTAGAGCAGTAATAAATAATACAGAAACAAACAAAAAAGCCAGCTCAATGAAAGTAAGAGCCGGTTTCTTTGAAAGGATTAATAAAATTGATAAACCACTAGCCAGACTTACTGAAAAGAGAAAGGACCCAAACAGATAAAATCATGAATGAAGGAGAAGAAATCACAACCAACACCACAGATATACAAATAATTATATGAGAATTTATGAAAAATTATATGCCAACAAATTGGCAATCTGGAAGTAATGAATAAATTCCAAGAAACATAAAAATGGCAGGAAAAGAAAATTTGAACAGGCCGATAACAAGCAAAGAAATTGAATGGGTAATCAAAAATTTCCCACAAAAGTCCACGGCCTGATAGCTTCCCAGGGGAGTTTTACCAGACATTTATAGAATAGTTAATATCTATTCTTCTCAAATGTTCCAAAAAAGGAAATGGAAGGAAAACTTCCATTTGGAAAACTTCTAAATTTATTACCTTGGTTGCAAAACCAGACAAAGACCCCACTAAAAAAGAGAATTACAGGCCATAATCCCTAATGAACTGAATGCAAAAATTCTCAACAAGATACTAGCAAATTGAATCCAATGGTACATTAAAAGAATTATTTACCACGATCAAGTGGGATTTATTCCAGGGCTGCAGGGCTGGTTCAATATTTGCAAATCAATCAATGTAATATACCACATTAATAAAAGAAAAGATAAGAACCATACAATCCTCTGAATAGACTCAGAAAAAACATTTGACAAAATACAGCATCCATTCTTGACAAAAACCTTCAACAAAGTAGGGATAAATGGAACATACCTCAACATCATAAAGGCCATATACAAAAGACTCACAGTTACCATCATTCTCAAAAGGGGAAAAACTGAGAGCTTTTCTTCTATTGTCAGGAAGAAGACAGGGATGTCCACACTCACCATTGTTACTTAACATATTATTGGAAGTCCTAGCCTCAGCAATCAGACAACAAAAAGAAATAAAAGGCATCCAAATTGGCAAGGAAGAAGTCAAACTTTCACTATTCGTGGACAACATAATACTCTATGTAGAAAACCCCAAAGAATCCATCAAAAACTAATACATGAATTCAGAAAAGTTGTAGATATAAAATCAATGTACAGATCTGTTGAAATTGGATACACCAATAATGAAGCAGCAGAAAGAGAAATCAAGGGTTGATCCCACTTACAATTGCACCAAAAACCATAACATACGTGGGAATAAACCTAACCAAAGAGATAAAAGATATGTACTCTGAAAACTACTGAACACTTGTGAAAGACATTGAAGGTGATACAAAGAAATAAAAAAAGTCCACACTCATGGATTGGAAGAAGAATTATTAAAATGTCAACACTACCCAAAGCAATCTACACATTTAATGCAATCCCTATCAAAATAACACCAGCATTTTTCACAGAACTAGAACAAACAATTCTAAAATTTGTATGGAATCAGGAAAGACCCCAAATAGCCAAAGTAAGATTAAAAGAAAACCAGAGCTAGAGGCATCACAATTCCGGACTACAGTCTGTATTACAAATCCATAATTATCAAGAGAGTATGGTATTGGCACAAAAATAGATCAGTGGAATAGAGAACTCAGAAATGGACCCACAACCATATGGCCAACTAATATCCACAAAACAGTCAAGTATATCCAAGGAAACAAATGGTGTTGGGAAAACTGGACAGCAACATGGAAAAGATAAAATTGGACCACTTTCGTGTATCATACACAAAAAATAAATTCAAAATAGGTGAAAGACCCAAATGTGAGACAGAAAACCCTCAAAATCCTAGAGGAGAACACAGGTATCAACCTCTTTTAGCTCGGCCATAGCAACTTCTTAGACATTTCTCCAGAGGCAAGAGAAACAAAAGCAAAAATGAACTACTGAGACTTCATCAAGATAAAAAGCATCTGCACAGTAAAGGAAACAGTTGACAAAACTAAAAGGCAGCTTACAGAATGTGAGAAGATATTTGCAAATGACAAATCAAATAAAGAGTTAGAGGGAGCCTGGGTGGCTCAGTCAGTTAAGCATCCAACTTTGGCTCAAGTCATGATCTTGTAGTTAATGAGTTCAAGCCACGCATCAGGCTCTCTGCTGAAAGCTCAGAGCCTGGAGTCTGCTTCAGATTCTGTGTCTCCCTCTTTCTCTGCCCCTCCCACTCTCATATTCTGTCTGTCTCTCAAAAATAAACAAACATTAAAATTTTTTAAAATTAAAAACATATTGGGGCGACTGGGTGGCTCAGTTGATTAAGCGTCTGACTTCAGCTCAGGTCATCATTTCACAGTTCGTGCGTCTGAGCCCTGCATCAGACTCTGTGCTGACAGCTCAGAGCCTGGAGCCTGCTTTGGATTCTGTGTCTCCCTCACTCTCTGTTCCTCCCCTGCTCTCACTCTATCTGTCTCTTTCTCAAAAATAAAGATTAAAAAAAATTTTAATAAAAAAATAAAATTAAAAACATATTAAAGAATAAAAGTCAGCAACCAAAATCTATAAAGAATCTATCAAACTCAACACCCCCCAAAAACAACAAATGATTCAGTTAAGAAGTGGGCAGAAGACATGAATGGACATTTTTCCAAAGACGACATCCAGAATGCACATGAAAAGAAGCTCAACATCACTGATCATCAGGGGAAGACAATCAAAACCACCATGAGGTATCACCTCACACCTGTAAGAAGGCTAAAATGAACAACACAGGAAACAACAGATGTTGTCGAGGATGTGGAAAATGGGGAAATTCCCTACACTGTTGTTAAGAATGCAAACTGGAATGCAATCTGGAAAACAGTATGGAGGCTCATCAAAAAGTTAAAAATAGAATCCTATGATCCAGCAACTACACTACTAGGTATTTACCCAAAGGACACAAAAATACTTATTCAAAGGGGCACATGCACCCCAATGTTTATAGTGGCATTAACAACAATGGCCAAACTATGGAGAGAGCACAAATGCCCATCAACTAATAAATGGATACAGAAGATGTGGTATATATACACAATGGAATGTTACTCAGCGATCAAAAAGAATGAAATCTTGCCATTTGCAATGACATGAATGGAGCTAGAGTATATTTTGCTAAGTAAAATAAGTTAGTCAGAGAAAGACAAATACCATATGGTTTGGCTCATATGTGGAATATAAGAAACAAAACAGATTAACACAGGGGAAGGGGAAAAAAGAGAGGGAAGCAAACCATAAGAGACTCAAAGATAGAGAAAAAACTGAGGATAGATGGAGGGAGGTACAAAGGGGATCGGCTAAATGGGTGATGGGCATTAATGAGGGCACTTACTGTGATGAGCACTGGGTGTTGTATGTAAGTCATGAATCACTGAATTCTATTCATGAAACCAATACTATACGTTAGCTAACTACAATGTAAATACAAGATTGAAAAAAATAAAAAAAATCACTTAAAAAATAAACAAACAAAAAGGAACAGAAGGTGAGTGAGACCGTAGAAAGAAAATTCCCCCAACAAAGAATCAGAGTTAAACATGAATCCAATTTATAACAGTATTAGTCAGGTAAAATCTTGCTTGCTCTTTTATCTCTTCACCACTCTAACCCTGGAGCAGTCAGATGCTGCAGCTAGAACACTGAGGAGGAAGAAGAGGAGAATCAGGGGAAGAGGGAAATAGCTGGCTCTGACCTTCTCGCCTCCATGCAGGCAACTGGCCTGCAGTAAACCCAAGCTGGGAGAGAAGAAGAGCCTAGAGTTTAAATCAAGTTTGCAGTTGTTAACTATTACACTGAACTGCTAGACCTATTATGTACTGAGACTATTTGTCATTTAAAAGCATGGGTTTTCTACAACTTAAAAGTGATATGAAGAGTCATGACACAGACATGAGCTATCTCCAGGGACAAGGGGAAAATGGACCCACTAAAGAGAAAGAACTTCATGAGTGCACACCAAAAATTTTCTTTGTCATCAAAGAAAGGCTATATACTCATACATGCATGCACACATATACGCATACATAATGTAAAACTCTACTGTACTGTTAATTCTTCAAACTTCACTTAATTTTGTATTTCAAATTTTGGTTAAGATACATAATGAAAATGTGATGCATTTTAAATGCATTTTTTTTTAATTTTTGAGAGAGACAGAGTACAAGTAAGAGGTAGGAGCAGAGAGAGAAAGGGAGACCACAGAATCCCAAGCAACCTCCAGGCTCTAGCTGTCAGCACAGAGCCTAATGTGGGGCTCAAACTTACAAGCCATAAGATCATGACCTGAGCTGAAGTCAGATGCTTAACCGACTGAGCCACCCAGGATCTCCAAAAAATGTGATGCATTTTAAAGAACTTCAAAGAAGTTCTATAGCTCAAAAATTATTTTTAAAATTTTATAATTTGTAAAAGGATTCACTATCAAATATTAACTGCCCTGACTCTTCATTAGAAATGAAAGGAAATTAAATTTGGGATTCAAAGGATAGGTCATATTGATTGTTGAAATGAGTACATTCAAAATATATTTAAAATAGTGTTTGTGACATCCCCAAAGGCAAGGGAATTAAAAGCAAAAATGAATTACTGGGACCTTATGAAGATAAAAAGCTTCTGCACAGCAAAGCAAACAACCAACAAAACTAAAAGGCAACCAACGGAATGGGAAAAGATATTTGCAAATGACATATTGGAAAAAGGGCTAGTATCCAAAATCTATAAAGAGCTCACAAAACTCCACACCCGAAAAACAAAAAAATCAGTGAAGAAATGGGCAGAAAACATGAATAGACACTTCTCTAAAGAAGACATCTGGATGGCCAACAGGCACATGAAAAGATGCTCAACGTCACTCCTTATCAGGGAAATACAAATCAAAACCACACTCATATATCAGCTCACGCCAGTCAGAGTGGCCAAAATGAACAAATCAGGGGACTACAGATGCTGGAGAGGATGTGGAGAAACGGGAACCCTCTTGCACTGTTGCTGGGAATGCAAATTGGTGCAGCCACTCTTGAAAACAGTGTGGAGGTTCCTCAGAAAATTAAAAATAGACCTACCCTATGACCCAGCAATAGCACTGCTAGGAATTTACCCAAGGGATACAAGAGTACTGATGCATGGGGCACTTGTACCCCAATGTTCATAGCAGCACTCTCAACAATAGCCAAATTATGGAAAGAGCCTAAATGTCCATCAACTGATGAATGGATAAAGAAATTGTGGTTTATATACACAATGGAGTACTACAGGGCAATGAGAAAGAACGAAATATGGCTCTTTGTAGCAACGTGGATGGAACTGGATAGTGTGATGCTAAGTGAAATAAGCCATACAGAGAAAGACAGATACCATATGTTTTCACTCTTATGTGGGTCCTGAGAAACTTAGAAACCCATGGGGGAGGGGAAGGAAAAAAAAAAAAAAGAGGTTAGAGTGGGAGAGAGCCAAAGCATAAGAGACTCTTAAAAACTGAGAACAAACTGAGGGTTGATGGGGGTGGGAGGGAGGGGAGGGTGGGTGATGGGTATTGAGGAGGGCACCTTTTGGGATGAGCACTGGGTGTTGTATGGAAACCAATTTGTCAATAAATTTCATAAAAAAAATAAAAAAAGAAATAAAAAAAAAGAAATAAAATAAAATAAAATAATATAATATAAAATAATATAAAATAAAATAAAATAGTGTTTGCGAAAGAAAGCCATGAAAAAAGGTAAGCAAAACTAAGGAGTCCTTTTTTAAAAAGATTTTAAATAATTTATACAAGCACTGCAACACAGGTATTCATGTGAGAGACATTATTAGAAAATCAGGTTTATTACTGTTTTTAAGAATCCCAGGTGCCCCATCCATTCAAAGATATCTGCTTTCTTATCCATCTCAGCAAAATTATTTATAATACCATAACTGGGCTTAAATTCCTTTCATGGAATCTGTGGTATGCACAGCGATAGACTATGGAAGCAATTCATTAGACAGGCTAACCATGGGGCTTATTTGTATTACCAATACATTACAGGAATGAATTTATATGAGATGCAAAATAAAAAGACAAATCAAAGTATGGAAAGAGCCCAAATGTCCATTGATGGATGAATGGATAAAGATGTAGTATATGTATACAATGGAGTATTACTCAGCAATCAAAAAGAATGAAATCTTCCCATTTGCTACTACGTGGATGGAACTAGATGGTATTAGGCTAACTGAAATTAGAGAAAGACAAATATCATATGACTTCACTCTATGAGGCCTTTAAGAGACAAAACATGGGCGTCTGGGTGGCTCAGTCGGTTGAGTGTCCAACTTTGGCTTGGGTCATGATCTCACAGTTCGTGGGTTCGAGCCCCACATGGGACTCTGTGCTGGCAGCTCAGAGCCTGGAGCCTGCTTCGGATTCTGTCTCTCCCTCTCTCTCTTTCCCTCCCCTTCTCATGCTCTGTCTCTCTCTCAAAAATAAATAAACTTTTTTTTTTATTTTATATATGAAATTTATTGTCAAATTGGTTTCCATACAACACCCAGTGCTCATGCCAAAAGGTGCCCTCTTCAATACCCATCACCCACCCTCTCCTCCCTCCCACCCCCCATCAACCCTCAGTTTGTTCTCAGTTTTTAAGAGTCTCTTATGCTTTGGCTCTCTCCCACTCTAACCTCCTTTTTTCTTTTCCTTCCCCTCCCCCATGGGTTCCTGTTAAGTTTCTCAGGATCCACATAAGAGTGAAAACATATGGTATCTGTCTTTCTCTGTATGACTTATTTCACTTAGCATCACACTATCCAGTTCCATCCACGTTGCTACAAAGAGCCATATTTCATTTTTTCTCATTGCCACGTAGTATTCCATTGTGTGTATAAACCACAATTTCTTTATCCATTCATCAGCTGATGGACATTTAGGCTCTTTCCATAATTTGGCTATTGTTGAGAGTGCTGCTATGAACATTGGGGTACAAGTGCCCCTATGCATCAGTACTCCTGTATCCCTTGGGTAAATTCCTAGCAGTGCTATTGCTGGGTCATAGGGTAGGTCTATTTTTAATTTTCTGAGGAACCTCCACACTGCTTTCCAGAGCGGCTGCACCAATTTGCATTCCCACCAACAGTGCAAGAGGGTTCCCGTTTCTCCACATCCTCTCCAGAATCTATAGTCTCCTGATTTGTTCATTTTGGCCACTCTGACTGGCGTGAGGTGATACCTGAGTGTGGTTTTGATTTGTATTTCCCTGATAAGGAGCGACACTGAACATCTTTTCATGTGCCTGTTGGCCATCTGGATGTCTTCTTTAGAGAAGTGTCTATTCATGTTTTCTGCCCATTTCTTCACTGGGTTATTTGTTTTTCGGGTGTGGAGTTTTGTGAGCTCTTTATAGATTTTGGATACTAGCCCTTTTTCCAATATGTCATTTGCAAATATCTTTTCCCATTCCGTTGGTTGCCTTTTAGTTTTGTTGGTTGTTTCTTTTGCTGTGCAGAAGCTTTTTATCTTCATAAGGTCCCAGTAATTCACTTTTGCTTTTAATTCCCTTGCCTTTGGGGATGTGTCGAGTAAGAGATTGCTACGGCTGAGGTCAGAGAGGTCTTTTCCTGCTTTCTCCTCTAAGGTTTTGATGGTTTCCTGTCTCACATTTAGGTCCTTTATCCATTTTGAGTTTATTTTTGTGAATGGTGTGAGAAAGTGGTCTAGTTTCAACCTTCTGCATGTTGCTGTCCACTTCTCCCAGCACCATTTGTTAAAGAGGCTGTCTTTTTTCCACTGGATGTTCTTTCCTGTTTTGTCAAAGATGAGTTGGCCATACGTTTGTGGGTCTAGTTCTGGGGTTTCTATTCTATTCCATTGGTCTATGTGTCTGTTTTTGTGCCATAAATAAACATTTTTAAAAATTTTTTAAAAGACAAAATAGATGAACATAAGGGAAGGGAAACAAAAATAATATAAAAACAGGGAGGGGAACAAAACAGAAGAGACTCATAAATATGGAGAACAAACTGAGGGTTACGGAGGGATTGTGGGTGGGGGGGATGGGCTAAATGGGTAAGGGACACTAAAGGAATCTACTCCTGAAATGATTGTTGCAATGTATGCTAATTTGGATATAAATTTAAAAAAAATAAATAAAAAAGAAAACAAGTTTAAAAAAAAGAAAAATAAATAAAAAGGGAAATTGTGGAAAAATTGAAAGTTAATCATTCAAAACATTGAGAGCTGTGTACTTTGCAATACACAGAAGATAGAAGCCTGTAACAGTTACTGAAGAAAAATATTTAATACTTGCATTTTTATCAATGGTTATATTGTATTAGACAAAAGGTAACTTTCAATATCACAATTTACACACCAAGTAACCTTACTTTACTGATTTTTTGCAAAAAGCCCTGAGACCGTTTTCCTGTCCAATTATAACTTTTACAGATATAATTACTTTTTGACAACTATTTTTTTCCTCTTTTCTGAACAAGTTTGTAATATCTTTTGACTTTTCTCCTGTATCAAATGTGAAAAAAACCATTTTCAGTGTTTCTTCCTTCTCTTTTAACAACTAATTATACAGTAGGGTGGTTGTCCTTAACCTTCCTTCGCTTGCCTATTCACCTCTGCACTTTCCATCAGTATTTGCAACAAAGGACAAAAACATCTGTGTATATGATTTCACACCCCATGGAAATTCTCAGTGAACAGGAACAATATCATATCCATATTTATAACCCTTATCACTCTTAGCTCAATGCTGTGTACATACTACATTCCAAATGCATATTTGATAACTTACTCTAAGATAAGATATCTTTTCTTGACCTGAATCATAGTCTTCAAAGCTGGATCTGCTGTTGGAGTCAGATTTCCCATTTCTCTCTGCCTACCTGGATTTCTGACCATTGCCAGCAGTCAGAGCCTGATGGTGCCACCTTCTGTATCCTTTCCAAGGACTGTATCATAATAGTAGGCTCCCTTACTAACAATGGCCACTTACGTAAACTTTCAACACACTCCCTGAAGACCAGTCCCCCTACCAATTGCCTAGTTTGGAACTTCCTATAAGTCCTTGCCACAGCTCAAAAGACTGTTCACTAAATTCCTGGTCTGGTACATCCAATCCCAAACCCAAGCATGCCCATCAGAAGGCATTCTGCATTATGCAACAAAGTAAGGCTCTTAACTAGCCTAATATCCCAAAATTATTTTTTTTATGATCCAGACAAATGCATTCAACATTACATTAATACATTTAAATCTTAACTACAGGGGATTTACAGCCTCAAATTTAAAGAGAAAGCTGAACTCTTCTTATTTCTCAATTATATTGTATGACAGTTTGTTGTTGTTGTTGTTGTTGTTTGTCCAGGTCAGAAAAAAGGAATATTTTTAGAGTCTCTGAAAAAATGGACTTATCTGGACCATGTGGTCAGTATAGTTAGAGGGAAAAACCCTGTTTTTTAAAACAGATGTTATTTTTTTGTAATGTTGCTCTGAATTGGCAGTTGTAGCCCATAACGCCTAAAAGCTTGTATACAAATAAACATTTCTATTTATTGTACTTATTATAAACATTTTTACTCTTAAAACTTATAACTTCCAATCTAAAATCTAAAAGATTTTTTAAGGACTTATTTCCTTTAAAAAATTTCCAAGTGTTTCTCGTATTTTCATGTGTCTATTCACACCAAACTCCAATTAAAAAAACTAAAAATCCAACACCAAATGGCTCATTTCTTAACAACCTTAACACTGTGAGATGACTATCCTCTCTACACACATTGCCTGATTTCTACACATAACAAGAACACTACTATAAAAGTGCACAAAGATGACTTTTAAAGTACAAATTTCTGGGGCGCCTGGGTGGCGCAGTCGGTTAAGCGTCCGACTTCAGCCAGGTCACGATCTCGTGGTCCGTGAGTTCGAGCCCCGCGTCAGGCTCTGGGATGATGGCTCAGAGCCTGGAGCCTGCTTCTGATTCTGTGTCTCCCTCTCTCTCTGCCCCTCCCCCGTTCATGCTCTGTCTCTCTCTGTCTCAAAAATAAACGTTAAAAAAAAAATTTAAAAAAAAAGTACAAATTTCCTCAAGGAAATTTTCCATCTTATTTCTTCTGGCCATTTCATTTCAAGGTAACTTTTCCATTTCAAAGTTTAATTATGCTGCCAACATGTTTATAATTTCGAATTGCCAATCTATGTTCCCAAACCCACTCCTACATGTTTTTCAATTAGAGTCCACTCTTCTGTGGGAAGCACTTCAAAATGAAAAATACTCATCAGAACAAAAAATGTGCTAGAAGATTGACTACTGGAGTCTCTAGAGCTACATATAATCCAAAATATTTATTACATACTTGGTTATAAGCTTAAATCACTGCATTTCTATGTGGACTTGAACTATTTCATTGACATCACTGTGGTAAATTTTCAGATGGAAACTATACGAGTGATAACTTTTTACAGAAAGCTAAACAGAACCCATACTACAGAAAGTAGAAAATATATTTGAATAACCTAATAGTATTGGTCTTAACGACCATGTATTTAGGATTTACAATGTGCCAGGTATTATGTCAAGCACTTTCTAGGTTTATAATCATGTGAATCTCATAGAAACCCAATGGTGTAACTTATTAATTCCATTATACAGATCAAGGTGCTTAAGCTTAGACAAGTAAAAAGGGGCAACATCACACAGCCAAATAAATGATAAAAGGTGTGGATTCAAACCTATGCCAGTCTGATGTCCAAGTTGACTGCCTTAATTCCTAAAACACAGTGCTTTCCTAAATCTATTTTACTCCACAGGTATTGTTTTAAAAGAAGCCACTGTGGAAATTAAAAATATTTGAACTTTATATTATTGAACTATTTTAATGTTGTTCTATAGCAATAACTATTCTCTTGGTGCCATTTGCAGTGTAGCATCTTAAGACTGGACTAAGATGGCCACATGTTCACTGTACAAGAAGTAGAGCATATTAATTGTCACCATCACAATGGGACACAGAATTACAGAAAGGAAGACTTTTCAGAGAACAGGGCTTAGCTTTGCTAGGCAACTGGAATACATGTTTACTCATTTTAAGAAAGATAAAAGGTATAGCAGGAAACTCGATGGCAAGGATCAGGGTTTACAAAGAGACCAGTGGCATTAAGCATTTTGATTCTTCTGTAGTAGTTATCCATTATGTCCAATAATACATGGCTATAATAGAATCAAAATAGGAAAAACGTGGTAATTCTAGATGTCTAAATACCCCAGATAATATGTTTGTGATTAGATACATTGTATTGCATATTATAAAGTAGTACATTCTCTATTAAAGGAATTTCCAAAGTCTACATATAAAACAGAAATTATGAACTGTCCATTCTAGGAACTCCTGATCCTGATTGTAAAGGAAGTTGTTTCTGGCAGAACACAGACACCATAAGGTGCTAACCAATGTTTTGTATTTTGGTCCTACGTGAACCAATTTTAGCTCCCTGCTGAACTACCTCCCTACATAATTTAACTTCTCTTACACTTACCTTCTTCATGCTTTAGTGTATAGGCAGTGACACGGATGGTGCTGCCCTCACCTGTCAGGAGAGGAGGGCCTTTCATATTCTCTTTAAATAACTAACTCCGAAACATACCAACAAGGCCCACCAGGAATGTAGAGACTGGTAATGTCAGTCCATCCAAGTATCTTAAGAATGTTGATATTTAAAATAGGAGAAGTAGGCTGGTTTATAAATAATACAAGCAGGAAAGGTGAGACTATAATTTGCATAACAAGACAGAACTTCCAACATCTTTTACCACCAACGATCTTTCATTCAATCATTCAACTGGCAGAGCAGGGGAGAAAACAAATTCTTCCTACAATATATTCTTGGCCTTGCAAAGCCTTAGCTCTAGGATGTCATAGTGGAAAAAAACAAAAAGAAATATAAACTTAATCATCAGGGTTTTTTTGCCTGACAAAAAGCATTTTTCAGAGCTCATCTGAGTAATCAAATCTTTGGGTTGTATTAAACTGCCTTTTCTTGGTCTGTTTTCCAATAAACTTTTATTCACAATAACAGGTAGTATCAAGCTGTTTTGAATGAGAGTTTAAGTTTCAGAGAGAATAGACTTACTTATCCAAAGGGCTAAGAAGTTATCAGCAAGATTAGAACTAGAAAGCCTCTTACAATCAATGAACCTAAAAGGCAACCTACTGAATGGGAGAAGATATTTGCAAACAACATATCCAATAAAGGGTTAGTATCCAAAATATATAAAGAATTGATAAAACTCAACACCCAAAAAACAAATAAGCCAACTAAAAAATGACAGAAGACATGAACAGATGTTTACCAAAGAAGACAGAGGACCAATGTTCAACATTTCTCATTGTTATAGATATATAAATCAAAACTACATTGAGATACCACCTAACATGTGTCAGAATGGTTAAAATAAAAAACACAAGATACAAGTGTCAGTGAGAATGTGGAGAAAAAGGAACCCTTGGGCACTGTTGATGGCAATGCAAACTGATGGAACTATATGGAAGACAAAATAAAGGTTCACCATAAAATTAAAAATAGAAAAGTAAAAATAGAACTATTTTTTGATCCAGTTATCACACTGGGTATTTACCCAAAAAATACAAAAAAAAAAAAAACACAAAAAAAAACAAAAACAAAACAAAAAACCACACTCATTCAAAGTGATATCTGAACCCCTGCACTCACAGCAGCATTCTACAACAGTCAAACTATGGAAGCAGCCTGAGTGGTCATCAACAGATGAATGTATGAAGAAGATGGGCTATGCCAGCACAGCAGAGCCACCGAGTGTGGCTTACAAAAGCAAAGGGGCTGGACGGAGTGTGTTCTGACAGCAAGCGGGACTTAACATCTGGAAGGTTATAAGCTAACATCTCTGCTAGGAGAACGGGAGGGCTGGAGGACAACGGGAGGGAGAGTTGTTGAGCCCTGGATGACAGAGCGCAGCTTGGTGGGGAACAAAGGCGCTCGTCAGCGCCATCTCCCTCACCCATTCCACAGCCAAAATCCCAAAGGGAACCAGTTCCTGCAGGGAACTTGCTTGCACCGCGCAACACCCAACGCTGTGCTTCTGCAGATCCATCCCTCCAGCAGCGGGTCTAACTCCCTCCCGGTGCCACAGGGCCCCTCCCAAAGCAGATCACCGAAGGAAAAGAGAGCTGAGCCTGCCCCTCCCGCCCCTGTGCATCTTGCCTATCCACCCCAGCTAATATGCCAGATCCCCAGCACCACAAGCCTGACAGTGTGCAAGTAGCCCAGATGGGCCACGCCACCCCACAGTGAATCCCACCCCTAGGAGAGGGAAAGAGAAGGCACACACCAGTCTGACTATGGCCCCAGCGGTGGGCTGGGGGCAGACATCAGGTCTGACTGCGGCCCTGCCCACCAATGCAAGTTATTCAAGACAGCACAGGGGAAGTGCCCCACAGTTCTGCACCACACCAGGGACTATCCAAAATGACCAAACGGAAGAATTCCCCTCAAAAAAAGTCCAGGACATAACAACAGCTAACGAACTGATCAAAAACGATTTAGGGGTGCCTGGGTGGCGCAGTCGGTTAAGCGTCCGACTTCAGCCAGGTCACGATCTCGTGGTCCGTGAGTTCAAGCCCCGCGTCAGGCTCTGGGCTGATGGCTCAGAGCCTGGAGCCTGTTTCCGATTCTGTGTCTCCCTCTCTCTCTGCCCCTCCCCCGTTAATGCTCTGTCTCTCTCTGTCTCAAAAATAAATAAACGTTGGAAAAAAAAACGATTTAAACAATATAACAGAAAGTGACTTTAGAATAATAGTCATAAAAATAATCTCTGGGCTTGAAAACAGTATGAAGGACAGCAGAGAATCTATTGCTACAGAGATCAAGGGACTAAGGAACAGCCAGGAGGAGCTAAAAAATGCTATTAATGAGCTGCAAAATAAAATGAAGACAACCACGGCTCAGACTGAAGAGGCAGAGGAGAGAACAGGTGAACTAGCAGATAAAATTATGGAAAAATAAGAAGCTGAGAAAAAGAGATAAAAAAATCCAGGAGTATGAGGGGAAAATTAGAGAACTAAGTGATGCACTAAAGACAAAGCATATATGCATAATTGGTATTCCAGAGGAGGAAGAGAGGGGAAAAGGTGTTGAAGGTGTACTTGAAGAAATCATAGCTGAGAACTTCCCTGACCTGGGGAAGGAGGCAAGAAACCCAAGAGGCACAGAGAACTCCCTTCAGACGTAACTTGAATCGATCTTCTGCACCACATATCATAGTGAAACTGGCAAAATACAAGGATAAAGAGAAAATTCTGAAAGCAGCCAGGGATAAACGAGCTCTAAAATATAAAGAGAGACCAATAAGACTCATGACCGATCTCTCTACTGAAACTTGGCAGGGCAGAAATGAATGGCGGAGATCCTCAATGTGATGACAGAAAAAATATGCAGCCAAGAATCCTTTATCCATCAAGTCTGTCATTTAAAATAGAAGTAGAGATAAAGGTCTTCCCAAACAAACAAAAACTTAAGGAATTCGTCACCACTAAACCAGCCCTACAAAAGATCCTAAGGGGGATCCTGTGAGACAAAGTACCAGAGACATCCATCGCTACAAGCATGAAACCTAGAGATATCACAATGACTCTAAACCCCTATCTTTCTATAATAACACTGGACGTAAATGGACTAAATGCGCCAACCAAAAGACATAGGGTATCAGAATGGATAAAAAAAACAAGACCTATCTATTTGCTGTCTACAAGTAACTCATTTTAGACCGGAGGACACCTTTAGATTGAGAGTGAGGGGATGAGAATTATTTATCATGCCACTGGAAGTCAAAAGAAAGCTGGAGTAGCCATACTTATATCAGACAAACTAGAATTTAAATTAAAGGCTGTAACAAGAGATGAAGAAGGGCATTATATAATAATCACAGGGTCTATCCATCAGGAAGAACTAACAATTATAAATGTCTATGCACTGAATATGGGAGCCCCCAAATATATCAAACAATAGCTCACAAACATAAGCAACCTTATTGATAAGAATATGGTAATTGCAGGGGACTTTAACACTTCACTTACAGAAATGGATAGATCATCTAGACACACGGTCAATAAAGAAACAAGGGCCCTGAATGATACATTGGATCAGATGGACTTGACAGATATATTTAGAACTCTGCATCCCAAAGCAACAGAATATACTTTCTTCTCGAGTGCACATGGAACCTTCTCCAAGATAGATCACATACTAGGTCACAAAACAGCCCTTCATAAGTATACAAGAATTGAGATCATACCATGCATACTTTCAGACCACAATGCTATGAAGCTTGAAATCAACCACAGGAAAAAGTCTGGAAAACCTCCAAAAGCATGGAGGTTAAAGAACACTCTACTAAAGAATGAATGGGTCAAAACCCAATTAGAGAAGAAATTTTAAAATATATGGAAACAAACTAAAATGAAAATACAACAATCCAAACGCTTTGGGATGCAGCAAAGGCAGTCCTGAAAGGAAAATACATTGCAATCCAGGCCTATCTCAAGAAACAAGAAAAATCCCAAATACAAAATCTAACAGCACACCTAAAGGAAATAGAAGCAGAACAGCAAAGATACCCTACACCCAGCAGAAGAAAAGAAATAATAAAGATCAGAGCAGAAATAAACAATATAGAATCTAAAAAAAATGTAGAGCAGATCAACGAAACCAAGAGTTGGTTTTTTGAAAACAATAAACAAAATTGATAAACCTCTAGCCAGTCTTCTCAAAAAGAAAAGGGAGATGACCCAAATAGATAAAGTCATGAATGAAAATGGAATTATTACAACCAATCTCTCAGAGACACAAGCAATTATCAGGGAATACTATGAAAAATTATATGCCAACAAACTGGAAAACCTGGAAGAAATGGACAAATTCCTAAACACCCACACACTTCCAAAACTTAATTAGGAGGAAATAGAAAGTTTGAACAGACCCATTACCAGCGAAGAAATTGAATTAGTTATCAAAAATCTCCCAATAAATAGGAGTCCAGGACCAGATGGCTTCCCAGGGGAGTTCTATCATACGTTTAAAGCAGAGATAACACCTATCCTTCTCAAGCTATTCCAAAAAATACAAAGGGAAGGAAAACCTCCAGACTTATTCTATGAAGCCAGTATTACTTTGATTCTTAAACCAGACAGAGATCCAGCAAAAAAAGAGAACTACAGGTCAATATCCCTGATGAATATGGATGCAAAACTTCTCAATAAGATACTAGCAAATCGAATTCAACAGCATATAAAAAGAATTATTCACCATGATCACGTGGGATTCATTCTTGGGATGCAGGGCTGGTTCAACATTCATAAATCAATCCATGTGATACATCACATTAATAAAAGAAAAGATAAGAACCATACAATCCTGTCAATCGATGCAGAAAAGGTATCTGACAAAATTCAGCATCCTTCTTAATAAAAACCCTCGAGAAAGTCGGGATAGAAGGAACATACTTAAAGATCATAAAAGCCATTTATGAAAAGCCCACAGCTAACATCATCCTCAATGGGGAAAAACTGAGAGCTTTTTCCCTGAGATCAGGAACACGACAGGGATGTCCATTCTCACTGCTGTTGTTTCGCATAGTGTTGGAAGTTCTAGCATCAGCAATCAGACAACAAACGGAAATCAAAGGCATCAAAATTGGCAAAGATGAAGTCAAGCTTTCGCTTTTTGCAGATGACATGATATTATACAGGGAAAATCCGATAGACTCCACCAAAAGTCTGCTAGAACTGATACAGGAATTCAGCAAAGTTGCAGGATACAAAATCAATGTACAGAAATCAGTTGCATTCTTATACACTAACAATGAAGCAACAGAAAGACAAATAAAGAAACAGATCCCATTCACAATTGCACCAAGAAGCATAAAATACCTAGGAATAAATCTAACCAAAGATGTAAAGGATCTGTATGCTGAAAACTATAGAAAGCTTATGAAGGAAATTGAAGAAGATTTCAAGAAATGGAAAGACATTCCCTGCTCATGGATTGGAAAAATAAATATTGTCAAAATGTCAATACTACCCAGAGCTATCTATACATTCAATGCAATCCCAATCAAAATTGCACCAGCATTCTTCTCGAAACTAGAACAAGCAATCCTAAAATTCATATGGAACCACAAAAGGCCCCGAATAGCCGAAGTAATTTTGAAGAAGAAGACCAAAGCAGGAGGCATCACGTCCCAGACTTTAGCCTCTACTACAAAGCTGTAATCATCAAGACAGCATGGTATTGGCATAAAAACAGACACATAGACCAATGGAATAGAATAGAAACCCCAGAACTAGACCCACAAACGTATGGCCAACTCATCTTTTACAAAGCAGGAAAGAACATCCAATGGAAAAAAGACAGTTTCTTAACAAATGGTGCTGGGAGAATTGGACAGCAGCATGCAGAAGATTGAAACTAGACCACTTGCTCACACCATTCACAAATATAAACTCAAAATGGATAAAGGACCTGAATGTGAGACAGGAAACCATCAAAACCCTAGGGGAGAAAGCAGGAAAAGACCTCTCTGACCTCAGCCGTAGCAATCTCTTACTCGACACATCCCCAAAGGCAAGGGAATTAAAAGCAAAAATGAACTACTGGGACCTCATCAAGATAAAAACTTCTGCACAGCAAAGCAAACAACCAACAAAACTAAAAGGCAACCAACGGAATGGGAAAAGATATTCGCAAATGACACATCGGACAAAGGGCTAGTATCCAAAATCTATAAAGAGCTCACCAAACTCCACACCCAAAAAACAAATAACCCAGTGAAGAAATGGGCAGAAAACATGAATAGACACTTCTCTAAAGAAGACATCTGGATGGCCAACAGGCACATGAAAAGATGCTCAACATCGCTCCTCATCAGGGAAATACAAATCAAAACCACACTCAGATATCAGCTCACAACAGTCAGAGTGGCCAAAATGAACAAATCAGGAGACTATAGATGCTGGAGAGGATGTGGAGAAACAGGAACCCTCTTGCACTGTTGCTGGGAATGCAAATTGGTGCAGCCACTGTGGAAAACACTGTGGAGGTTCCTCAAAAAATTAAAAATAGACCTACCCTATGACCCAGCAATAGCACTGCTAGGAATTTATCCAAGGGATACAGGAGTACTGATGCATGGGGCACTTGTACCCCAATGTTCATAGCAGCACTCTCAACAATAGCCAAATTATGGAAAGAGCCTAAATGTCCATCAACTGATGAATGGATAAAGAATTGTGGTTTATATACACAATGGAATACTACATGGCAATGAGTAAGAATGAAATATGGCCCTTTGTAGCAACATGGATGGAACTGGAGAGTGTGATGCTAAGTGAAATAAGCCATACAGAGAAAGACAGATACCATATGTTTTCACTCTTATGTGGATCCTGAGAAGCTTAACAGAAACCCATGGGGGAGGGGAAGGAAAAAAAAAGAAAGAAAAAGAGGTTAGAGTGGTAAGAGCCAAAGCATACGAGACTCTTAAAAACTGCCAACAAACTGAGGGTTGATGGGGGGTGGGAGGGAAGGGAGGGGTGGGTGATGGGTATTGAGGAGGGCACCTTTTGGCAAGAGCACTGGGTGTTGTATGGAAACCAATTTATATGACAATAAATTTCATATACTGAAAAAAAAAAGAAGATGGGCTGTATTTATAATGGAATATTATTCAGCGATTAAAAGGAATGAAATCTTCCCATTTGCAACAACATGGATGAAGTTCCAGAATATGATGGTAAGGGAACTATGTCAGATAAAGTTAAATACCATATAATTTCACAAAGAAACAAAGAGCAAAGGGGGAAAAAAAGACAAACCAAAGAAAGAAAAAAAAAAAAACCAACTATACAGAACAAACTGATGGTTACCAGAGGGGAAGGGGGCATTAATGAAATGGGTGATGGGGATTAAGGAGTACACTTATCAGGATGAAAAAAATAAACTAATTTTACTGAAAAAAATGAAAAACAAAAGTAGACTCTTGGTCATTTCACACATACTTTGTCTTAACATATGACTAACAAATACTGGTAAGCAATCAAGAGTAAAAATGTAGTATCATTAGGTAGCAAGTATATGGAAGGTTCCTGAGTTTGAGAAAACTATTTCACGGAGACAAATCCAAACAGTGACAGGTTCTAAGAGGATCCAGTCAGTGTAGGTAGTCATGCTCCACTAATCTTTCCATGCATACCATGAACCCTAGTATTACCCCTTTCAGCTTTCAACCTATTTGCCTTTTTAAAAAGTTTCAGATTACTCTGGAAGCACATAAGATAAACCTATGATAAATATCTACCCATCTCAGAAAATTATTAAAATAAGTGTACATGTAAGATCAATTGTTTTCAATCCACACAAATGCAAGAACAAAGAAATGTATCTAGCGCGTAAATACATTCAGGCAACTCGTGGGTCACTTGGTGGTTGATGATCCAACGTATTGAGTATATTTAGGGCTCCTTGCTTCTCTTTGTTTTCTCTCCAGATGCTCATTCTTTTTCTTATTTTGGTGTTACTAGTATCTCTATCAAAGATGGAAGAGGAAAAATTCATGAAACTCAAATCAGTCAATTTTACATCCTTGAAGCTAGTACAAATAGTACAATTATAAACAAAAAGTATGTTGTTGTTTTCTTACTATTTGTAAGGTTATATTGGTGTTATGTACCTCAACCACTTCCCATTCATAATCGTCAGCTAACTCTTGGCATTTTTTTGCCTATCTAATCAATTATATTTTTGAGCTGATCATTTTGAATCTGTCCTTACAATACACAAACACAATACTTCATAAGGCAAATATAATTAGGGCTTCAGCATTTGATTTTTGATTTAACAAATACATCTGAAGAAAGGCCATACATGGTAGGAGGAAAACAATTTGATTACAAGTTAAATAAAAAGAAGGGCAAATGAAAAACTGGAGATGAAGAAAAAGAAAGTTGATACAGAAAACAAGGAACACTGAGATGAAGATGACATGCTGAAGAGAATAAAAAAATAAAGCAGTTATAAAACAAACATACACATTCTTAGATATTAAGAAAAATGTTCAGTCATATTTGTAATGCAATGTTGACAACACTTTTCACAAGACAGAGAAAATGTCCACATCACTGGGGAGCAGGACACTGATGCAATTTACATGGCTTAAGTCCGAGAAGTCAATTGACAATGAGTGTTGAGTGTTTGACCCTGATATGACAGTTAGGAAATTAGGAACCACATTTAACCTATATCAAGCATCATATATGTTGTCAACATGGGTTGAAAATCTCTGTCCTCAAGTATCTTATTGTGGTCTCTCCAACCTGGAACTCTTGGTTACAAAAGTGCTCAGGGGCTATAAGTAGAGACTGGCTACAGTCAGAAAAACTGGCAATACTTTTCAACTCATAATAACAAGAAACCAACAGAACCATTTAGATTTTCAATTAAAATGTGGCTTTAGCTTTCCAGTACAAACTCTAACTTCATTGAATGCTTTTGTGGAATTTTGTCACATTAGTATAAAAATAATTTAAATTTCAAACCACTCAACTCACCATTGAAACTGAACGGTCAAATTTACTCATTAACAATGTTGAAATAGCAAAAAAAAAAAAAAAAATATATATATATATATATATATATATATATATATATATATTATGGAAAATACTTTTAGTCATCATCTTGTACTAATATTTCTTAAGCAAAACAAAATCTAAAAGACACTGTGTCGTAAATGACAATCTCCTTTGAAGACAGACTCATTGAATTATGAAATAAGCTAACAATGTAAATCCTATGTGTGGGGGTGGGGTGGAGAGGAGGTTGGAAGGGGAATGTTGAGATAATAAGAAATTAGGTCAAGCCATTAATCTGAGGTATATAGAACAAAGAGACTGAATTGAATTTTAAAGTGATTCACTATTCGAAATAATATTTTAGAATAGAATACATTAACTTATCAATTTTGATAAAATTATATTACAATTTTCAGTATTTCAGGTTTTTGGTTCAAAAGTCAACTCATTCCTCAAAAAAAATCATACACACAAAGTAAAAAATTATACAAATGTGTCTGAATGGAGCAAAATGTAAAAGAGTACCTACCAGGGGATTAAATCTGGTTACTTCAGAAGGAATGAGAATGAATGGGATGATAAGGAAAGGCCAGAAATAGTCAACTTCTATATATATTTGGAGGTTTTTAAAGTTTATTATAAAGCATGTTATTTTTATAACAAAAATGGTATAAATATTTTGGAAAATAACAAAACAAAACCATCAAAGTTTAGAATACATAAGTTTATTTATACTCTTTAAGGAGGAAAGAGAATGCATAAAACCAAGAAATCACAAATGAAAAAATAAATAAACATGATGATCTGAAAAAATTAATTCTGCATCAAAAATACCATAAAAAGTCAAAAACAAATAGTCATAAACTAGAAATATATTTTCATCATATATGACAGATTAAAAAACTAATGTCTGGGGTTCCTGGATCACTCAGTTGGTTAAGCATCCCACTCTGGTCATGATCCCAGGGTCATGGGATCAAGCCCCAGGTTAGCTCTGGGCTGAGCATGGAGGCTGCTTAAGATGCTCTCTCTTTCTCTCTCCCTCTTTCTCTCTGCTCCTCTCCCCTACTTGTGTGCTCTGTCTCAAAAAAACAACAAAAAAAAACCCCACAGATTTCTACAATACACAGAGTACACAAAATATCAAAAAAAAGAAAATAGCCCAATCAAAAAATAGGAAAGACTACGAACAAGTAGGTCATGGCAAGATAAACACAAATAGCAAGGAAACATGAAATATGATCAGTCTCATTACCAACAAAAGAAATGCAAATAAAAAAATTAATAATATAGATAGACCTATGGAAGAACAAAATGGAATTAAGAGTCCAGAAATCAACAAAATATCTATGCTCAACTGATTTTGGACAAGAGTGTCATTTAATAGGGAAAGAATGGTCTCTTCAACAAATGGTGCTGGGATACCTACCTGTGATACTGGATACTGGATACCGGATACCTACCTGTGTAAGAATAAAAGTAAACCCCATCTCACAATATCTATTTTAAAAATAACTCAGAATAAATCAAAGAGCTGAATACAAGAGCTAAAACTAAAAAAATCTTAGAAGATAACATGGGAAAATCTTCATGAGTTTCAATGTGGCAATGAAATCCAAGATATAACAACAAAAAGCATGAGCAACAAAAGTAAAACTAAATTAGACTTTGTAAAAGTTAAAACTTTGTACTTAAAAAAATGCTATCAAGAAAGTAAAAAGACAACCCTCAGAATGGGAGTGAAAGTTTAAGTCATTTATCTGATAAAGTTCTACTATCCAGAATACACACAGAACTCTTATAACTTCACACAAAGACAAATCAATTGAGTTTGAATAGATATTTCTCTAAAGAAGATGTACTTTTTTTTTTTGATAGAGACAGAGGGCACAAGTGAGTGAGTGGCAGAGAGACAGAGACAGAGAGAGAGAGAAGCAGGGCTCACCCAAAGCAGGGCTTGTGTTCACTGAAGTGGGGCTCAAGCTCATCAGATGTGGCTCTCGAATGCACAAACTGTGAGATGATGACCTGAGCTGAAGTCAGATGCTTAATGACTGGTCCACCTAGGCACCCCACAGAAGATGTATTTCTATTTGCCAAAGATACATGAAAAGGTACACTCAACATCATTATTCATTTGAGAAATACAAACCACTCACACCCAACTGAAATGGCTGTAATTTTAAGAAAAGGAAAACAAGTGTCCGTGAAGATGTGGAGAAATTACAATCCTTGTATATTACCTGGTGAGAATGCAAAATGATACAGTTGCTGTGGAAAATAGTTTGGTGGGCCCTCAAAAGGCTGAACATAGAATTACCATAAGACCCAGCAATTCTGCTCCTAGGTACTTACTCAAAAGAACTCAAAACAGGTGTTCAAACAAATACCTGTACACAAAAGTTCATAGTGTACTGTTCATAGTTAAAAGGTATAAATGCAGGGGGGAGCCAAGATGGCGGGACAGCATGGAAGTTTTTTGTGTGTCTTGCATCCATTAAATACAGCCAGACCAACACTAAACCATCCTGCACACCTACAAAACTGACTGGAGGATTAACACAACAATCTGCACAACCTGAACCACAGAATTCAGCAGGTACACAACACAGAGAGGTGAACTTGGGGAGTGAGAAGCCACGACAGGCAGGGAGCCACTTTTGCGGGCCAAGAGAGGATGGAGATGGGGGTGGGGAAGGCAGGGTGGGGGAAGAGGGAGAATGCAAGAAAAGCACTCCTCCCCAAAAGCAGCTGGAGAGAGTGGAAAATTGGAAACAGCTGCAGGGAATAAACTAAAAGGGGGAGAAAGGAGAAAGGAGAGGGTTTAAATTCCATTAAGACTGTAAACAAGGGGAGCATAAAGGTTGCAACTCTGCAGATCAAAAACTGGCAGTGTTCTAGTGGGAAAGACAAATCCCCAGGAGCAAAGTGGGGTCTGGGAGGTTCTTGGCCACATGGGGAGAAGCAGTTCCACTACTGCAAGGACATTTGGTAGAGGCTGTGAGGCCCCCTCGTCCCAGAAGACCCCAGAGAAGGCCCACATTCGCTGGTGCTGGAACAAGGTCATTAAGTGTGAAACCTGGTGCAGATGTGTTCTGTGATTTTCCACAATCCTTGAAAAGTTGCTGCTACAATATCTCAGGAACTTTTTTGGGTGCAGGCTGGCACCTGGCTGCAGTCTTGGGGCACCGGCAGCAGCAGGGTCCAGCAAGTGTGCCTGGGTGAAGCCGACTTTTGGCCATTGCTTGGTGAGATGCTCCCACAGAGGGGCAAAACGGGTCAAAGCCGCAGTCCTTCAGAAGTAAGGGGCCGGGGAAAACAGCCGCATCTGAGACAAAACTCAGGAGAGAGATACTACCTGGGGCTTTGTCATGGACAGTGAAAAAGTGGGGAGTGGACAAAAGCTGAAGACAGAAGAGGTGTGTCATTGCTGATTAAGGAGAACAGAGTTCCAATACTAGAAACTGGGTAGCTGGGTGACGCCATTTTCACTGCTCCCGTGCATGTGCATACGCACCTAGAGCGCCACAAAACTCCACCCCAGTAGGCTAGCGGGGCCATCTAGTGGAGAATGGAGCCGTTACACTGAGTCCCGCCCAACTGGGCCAACCTCACTCTTCAAGAACACAAGTCTCATCGCCTGCTTAGTTTCTGGACCCTAAAGTGCTTCATAGTCTGACTTCTAGGGGAAAATGAAGTAATTTCAGTCCTATTTCAATCTGTTAGCAGGTCCATCTATTCAATTTTCTTTCTTTTCTCTTTTTCACTTCTTTTTTCTTGAATCCAGAAAGAGAAAAAAATTAATTTTTATTTTCAATTTTTATTAAAAATATTTTTCTTTAAATTTTTTTACCATATTTTTTACTTTCGTGTAATGTTTTTTCATATTCTATTTTACTTCTATCATTTTATTTTAGTCTGCTTCAGTGTATTCACTTTTTCAAATTTTCAAACTATTCCTTTTTCTCTATTTCATTTCTTTTTCCTGAATACAGAAAGAAATTCATTTTTATATTTAATTTTAATGAAAAATATTTTTAATTGTTTTCTACTGTATTTGTTACTTTTGTGTAAATTTTTTCAATTTCTATTTTACATCCATCATTTCATTTTAGTCTGCTTCAGTGTATTCATTTTTTTCAAACTATCAAATGATTTCCTTCCCCCCCCCTTTTTTCTGTAATATATCAAGCCACTTTCAACACCCAGACCAAAACACACCTAGAATCTAGCATCATTTATTCAATTTTTTGTGTGCATGTTTTTTAATTTTTTTATTTTAATATTTTTTTACTTTTTTTATTTAATTTTTTTCTACCTCACTAATTCCTATTCTCCCTTCAAATTATGAAACAAAGGAATTCACCCCAAAAGAAAGAGCAGGAAGAAACGACAGCCAGGGGCTTAGCCAACACAGATACAAGCAAGAGGTCTCCACAAGAATTTAGAATCACGATAATAAGGATACTAGCTGAGAAAAAATATATTAGAATCCTTTCTGTAGAGATAAAAGAAGTAAAAACTAGTCAGGATGAAATAAAAAATGCTATAACTGAGCTGCAATCATGATGGATGCAGTGGCAATGATGGATGAGGCAGAACAGAGAATCAGCGATATAGAGGACAAACTCATGGAGATTTATGAAGCAGAAAAACAGAGGGAGATTAAGGCAAAAGAGCAGGATTGAAGAATTAGAGAAACTAGTGACTCATTAAAAAGGAACAACATCAGAATCATAGGGGTCCCCAAAGAGGAAGAGAGAGAAATAGGGGTAGAGGGTTATGTGAGCAAATCATAGCGGAAAACTTTCCTAACCTGGGAAAAGACACAGACATCAAAATCCAGGAAGCACAGGGGACCCCCATTAGATTCAACAAAAACCGACCATCAACAAGGCACATCAGAATCAAATTCACAAAATACTCAGGCAAGGAGAGAATCATGAAAGCAGCAAGGGCAAACAAGTCCTTAACCTACAAAGGAAGACAAATCAGGTTTGCAGCAGACCTATGCATAGAAACTTGGCAGGCCAGAAAGGAGTGGCAGGATATATTCAATGTGCTGAATCAGGAAAATACACAGCCAAGAATTCTTTATCCAGCAAGGCTGTCATTCAAAATAGAAGGAGAGAAAAAGTTTCCCAGACAAACAAAAATTAAAGGAGTTTGTGACCACCAAACCAACCTTGCAAGAAATTTTAAGGGGCCTCTCTGAGGGGAGAAAAGATGAAAATGCACACACACATGCACACACACACCAAAAACAACAAAGATTAGAAAGGACCAGAGAACACCATCAGAAACTCCAACTCTATGAGCATCATAATGGCAATAAATTTATATCTTTCAGTACTCACTGTAAACATCAATGGACTCAATGCTCCAATCAAAGACAAAGGGTAACAGAATGGAAAAGAAAACAAGATCCATCTATATGCTGTTTACAAGAGACCTGCTTCAGACCTAAAGACACATTCAGATTGAAAATAAGGGGATGGAGAACCATCTATCATGCTAATGGTCAACAAAAGAAAGCCAAAGTAGCCATACTTATATCAGACAATCTAGACTTTAAAATAAAGACTGTATCAAGAGGTGAAGAAGGGCATTATATCATAATCAAGAGGTCTATCCACCAAGAAGACCTAACAATTGTAAACATTTATGCACCAAATCTGACAACACCCAAATATATAAATCAATTACCACAAACATAAAGAAACTCATCGATAGTAATACCATAATAGAAGTCTTCAACACCCACTCACAGCAATGGACAGATCATTTAATCAAAAAATCAACAAGGAAACAATGGCTTTGAATGACACACTGGACCAGATGGACTTAACAGATATATTCAGAACATTTCATCCTAGAGCAGCAGACTATACATTCTTCTCCAGTGCACATGGAATGTTCTCCAGAATAGACCACATACTGGGACACAAATCAACCATCAGCAAGTACAAAAAGATCAAGATCATACCATGCATATTTTCAGACCACAAAACTATGAAACTCAAAATCAACCACAAGAAAAAATTTGGAAAGGTAACAAATACTTGGAGAGTAAGAATATCCTACTAAAGAATGAATGGGCTAACCAAGGAGTTAAAGAGGAAATTAAAAAGTATATGGAAGCCAATGAAAGTGATAACAACACAACCCAAAACCTCAGGAGGCATCAGAGGCATTCATAGGAGGAAAGTATATAGCAATCCAGGCCTTCCTAAAGAAGGAAAGAAAGATCTTAGATACACAACCTAACCTTATGCCTTAAGGAGCTGGAAAAAGAACAGCAAATAAAACCCCAAAACAGCAGAAGACAGGAAATAATAAAGATTAGAGCAGAAATTAATGCTATCGAAACCAAAAAAAAAAAAAAACCCCAACAGTAGAACAGATCAATAAAACCAGAGGCTGGTTCTTTGAAAGAATTAATAAAATTGACAAACCACTAGCCAGTTTAATCCAAAGGAAAAAGGACCCAAATAAATAAAATCAAGAATGAAAGAGGAGAGACCACAACCAACACAGCAGAAATAAAAACAATAGTAAGAGAATATTATGAGCAATTATATGCCAACAAAATGGGCAATCTGGAAGAAACAGACAAATTCCTAGAAACATATAAGCTACCAAAACTGAAACAGTAAGAAACAGAAACAGAAAATTTCAACAGATCCATAACCAGTAAGGAAATCAAATTAGTAATCAAAAATCTCCCAAAAAACAAGAGTCCAGGGCCAGATGGCTTTCCAGGGGTATTCTACCAAATATTTAAGGAAGAGTTAACACCTATTCTTTTGAAGCTGTTCCAAAAAACAGAAATGAAAGGAAAACTTCCAAGCTCTTTCTATGAAGACAGGTACCTTGATTCCAAAACCAGACAGAGACCACACTAAAAAGCAGAACTAGAGACCAATTTCCCTGATGAACATGGATGCAAAAATCCTCAACAAAATATTAGCCAATCACATCCAACAAAACATTAAAAAAATTATTCAACACGACCAAGTGGGAGTTATACCTGGGATGCAGGGCTGGCTCAATATCTGCAAAACAATTAATGTGATGCATCACATCAATAAAAGAAAGGACAAGAACCATATGATCCTCTCAATAGATGCAGAGAAAGCATTTGACAAAATACAGCATCCTTTCTTGACAAAAAACCCTCAAGAAAGTAGGGATAGAAGGACCATGCCTCAAGATCATAAAAGACATATATGAACGACCCAATGCTAATATCATCCTCAATGGAGAAACATTGAGAGCTTTCCCCCTAAGGTCAGGAACAAGACAGGGATGTCCACTCTCACCACTGTTATTCAACACAGTACTGGAAGTCTTAGCCTCTGCAATCAGACAACACAAAGAAATAAAAGGCATCCAAATTGGCCAGTAGGAGGTCAAACTTTCATTCTTTACAGATGACATGATACTCTACATGGAAAACCCAAAAAATTTCACCAAAAAACTGCTAGAACTGATTCATGAATTCAGCAAGTTGCAGGATATAAAATCAATGCACAGAAATCAGTTGGATTCCTATACATCAACAATGAAGTAACAGAAAGAGCAATCAAGGAATTGATCCCATTTGCAGTTCCACAAAAAACCATAAAATACCTAGGAATAATTCTAAGAGGTGAAAAATCTATACACTGAAAACTGTAGAAAGCTTGTGAAAGAATTGAAGACACAAAAAAATGGAAAAAGATTCCATGCTCCTAGATAGGAAGAACAAATATTGTTAAAATGTCGATAGTACCCAAAGCAATATACACATTCAATGCCCTCCCCATGAAAATAACACCAGCATTCTTCACAGAACTAGAACAAATAATCTTAAAATTTTTGTAGAACCAGAAAAGACCCCAAATAGCCAAAGCAATCTTGAAAAAGAAAACCAAAGCAGGAGACATCATAATCCCAGACTTCAAGCTATGCTACAAAGCTATAATCACCAAGACAATATGGTACTGGCACAAGAACAGACAGATCAATGGAAGAGAATAGAGAACCCAGAAATGGACCCACAAACATATGGCAAACTAATCTTTGACAAAGCAGGAAAGAATATCCAATGGAAGAAAGACAGTCTCTTCAGCAAGTGGTACTGGGAAACCCTGACAGTGACATGCAGAACAATGAATCTGGACCACTTTCTTACACCATACACAAAAATAAAATCAAAATGGATGAAAGAGCTAAATGTAAGACAGGCAGCCATCAAAATCCTCGAGGAGAAAGCAGGCAAAAACCTCTTTGATCTTGCCCACAGCACCTTCTTACTCAACATGTCTCCAGAGGCAAGGGAAACAAAAGCAAAAATGAACTATTGGGACCTCATCAAAATAAAAAGCTTCTGCACAGCCAAGGAAACAATCAGCAAAACTGAAAGGCAACTGACAGAATGGGAGAAGATATTTGCAAATGACATATCAGATAAAGGGTTAGATCCAAAATCTATGAAGAACTTATCAAACTCAACACCCAAAAAACAAATAATCCAGTGAAGAAATGGGCAAAAGACATGAATAGACACTTCTCCAAGGAAGACATCCAGATGGCCAACAGACACATGAAAAAATGCTCAACATCACTCATCATCAGGGAATTACAAATCAAAACCACAATGAGATACCACCTTACACCTGTCAGAATGGCTCACATTAAGAACTCAGGCAGTAACAGATGTTGGCAATGATGTGGAGAAAGAGGATCTCTTTTGCATTGTTGGGGTAATGCAAGCTGGTGCAGCCACTCTGGAAAACAGTATGGAGGTTCCTCAAAAAAAACTAAAAATAGAACTACCCTATGACCCAGCAATTGCACTACTAGGTATTTATCCAAAGGATACAGGTGTGCTGTTTCAAAGGGACACATGCACCCCAATGTTTATCACAGCATTATCAACGATAGCCAAAATACGGAAAGAGCCCAAATGTCCCTCGGTGGATGAATAGATAAATAAAATGTGGTGTGTGTATGTGTGTGTATGTATATATATATATATATATATATATATATATATATATATATATATATATATATATATACTTATTTATACATACACACACATACACACACACAATGGAGTATTACTCAGCAATCAAAAAGAATGGAATCTTGCCATTTGCAACTACGTGGATGGGACTGGAGGGTATTATGCTAAGTGAAATTAGTGAAAGAAAAAAAATCATATGACTTCACTCATATGAGGACTTAAAGAGACAAAACAGATAAATATAAGGTAAGGGAAACAAAAATAATATGAAACCAGGGAGGGGGACAAAACAGAAGAGACTCATAAATATGGAGGATAACCTAAGGGTTACTGGGAGGGGGATGGGCTAAATGAGAGGGGCATTAAGGAATCTACTCCTGAAATCATTGTTGCACTATTGCTAACTAATTTGGATGTAAATTATTAAAAAAATTAAAATTAAAATTAAAATAAATAAATAATTTTAAAAAGGTAAAAATGCAAATGTCCATCATGGTTGTACAAAAAAAAATAAAATGGAATATATCCATGTAATAGAAATTTACTCAGTCATAAAAAGGAATGAAGTCTTGATACATGCTACAATGTAGATGAAGTTCAAAAATATGCTAAGCCAAAGAAGTTATACATAAAAATATTATATAATTCTACTTAAAGGGAATATCTAAAATAGGTAAATCCACAGAGACAGAAAGCAGGTTAGTGGTTGCCAGGGCCTGTGTGGGTGAGGAGGGAAATGCACCAACTGCTTCATGAACTTAGGGTCTTTGTTAGGGGGGATAAAAATGTTTTGGCACTAGGTTAGGCTGATGATTGCACAGCATTCTGAAAGTACTAAATGTCAATAACTGCATACTTTAAAACAGTGAATTTTAGTGGTGCCTGAGTGGCTCAATCAGTTAAGTGTCTGACTCTTGATTTTGTCTCAGGTCATGATCTCATGGTTTCATGAGTTCAAGCCCCACATCAGACTCTGTGCTGACAGTGCAAAGCCTGCTTGGGATTCTTGTTTTCTGCCCCTCCCCAACCTCATATGTACACATACTCTATCTCAAAATAAAAAATAACTTTAAAAAAATAATGAATTTTGTATTATGTGAATCTCACTTCAATTAAATATTATATATTCACACATACCCACATAAATACATACACACACACATACACACACACACCCACACACACACACCATTTTTACTTATCAGGTTGAAAAATAGAAAAAAATTTATAATAGCCACATTGGTATGGGTAAAAACAGGAATTATCATATTCTATTGTTGTGATTATAAATTGATGAAACTATTTTTCAATTTGACATTATCCAGCACTTTCATTCCCTCATTAGAAATTTGCCTTGCACTTTCCAAAAGAAGTTAAAACATAGCTTCAAGGATGTTGATTGTACAACTTTTCCTGATAATAATGAATGGAAAACACCCTAAAATGTCTATCATTCAATAAATCATAATACAAGCATATGATCGAAGTTCAAAAGTGTTTTATATCTATGTATTTCTTTATAAGAAAACATCTCAAATATTAAAAAAAGGAACAACACTATGTATATTATGATCCCACTTATTGTATTCATGTGTGGAGATACACATGTAAATCTGCAAACATCCAATAGAATAAGAGGAAAAAAGCTTTCACTTTATATCTTTTTTTTTCCCCAAAGTTTTTATTTAATTTTTTTTTTGAGGGAGAGAGCACACATGCAAGGGGGGAGAGGCAGAGAAAGAGAGAGAGAACCCCCAGTAGGCTCCCACACTGTCAGTACAGATCCCAGTGCAGGGCTTGAGCCCACAAACTGCGAGATCATGACCTGAGTCAGACACTTAACCAACTGACCCATCCAGGCACCCCTACTTTATATAATTTCTGATCATGTATATAGATGACTTTATGTTTAATGTCAACTAGTATTACAAGCATTATTTTTTGTTTATCCACCTCCAACATCTGACAATGGAATCATCAACTCTTACTTTTTAAAACTCTTTTAATTAAAAATAAGTAATAAATGTAGTGTCACACTGTTTCTTTAAAAACGAATGTAAGAAACGAATCCACCTATTAATCCATAAACACAGTTTTTAAAATCACTTTATTTGGGATGAGCACTGGGTGTTGTATGGAAACCAATCTGACCATAAACTTCATATATTGAAAAAAAATAAAAAAAACAAAACCACTTTAGTTTCTTTCTCATATGAACAATGATGTCATGCTTTGCTATTAAATTGTCACCAGTTTCTTGAGAACTCTACTAATGAGGGTACACACCCCCTTTCCAAATTTCTCCTGGGACAAAAAATAAGTACTTCACAGATATATTTGATTTGATCTTAAAAACCTGTTAGTCATTTGGAAGTCTTATATTTATAACTTGGAATTTATGTAGGTTGCTGCTGTTAAGCCAGCACTCCTGAGAGGGATATAGGGGAAAAGTTAATTTCCCCAAAGAGATTCAAGAGAACCACTAAACAAGCAACCACTGTATTTAAAGAAATGTAGGACACCAGAAGTATTTTGTTTTTTATCTATAACATGTATAACAATACTAGAATTTCTTATAAAAATGAGGATTGCCTTCTTTGTTGATGGAAACTGCTGTGTGTACCCTTTTTTTCCTAGCCTTTACAATGGGCTGTTTGTGTCCCCCACAAAATTCATATGTTTAAATCCGAATCTCCAACGTAATGGTATTAAGGAGGTGGGGCCTCCCTCTCTCTCTCTCTCTGCCCCTCCAATGCTTGCACTCTCTCTAAACAGTAAAAAAAAAAAAAAAATTTAATGGTGGGGGGCACCTAGGTAGCTCAATCCATTAAGCATCTGACTTTGGTTCAGGTCATGATGTTGTGGTTCATGAGTTCAAGTCCCTGCACTGGGCTCTGTGCTGACAGTTCAGTCTGGAGCCTGCTTCAGATTCTGTGTTTCCCTCTCTCTCTGCCCCTCCCCTGCTTGCTCGTGCTCTGTCTCTCTTGGTCCCTCTCTCTCTCTAAAATAAATAATAAACATTAATCTTTTTTTAAAAAAAGGAGGTGGGACATTTAGGAGGCTGATGAGCTCATGAAGGCAAAGTTGTCATGGACAGGATTAGTGCCCTTATAAAAGAGACCTCAGAGAGCTTACTCCTTCCACCATTTAAGAACACAGTGACAAGAGGGCCATTTGTGAACCAGGAAGCAGGCCCAAGGAGTAAAGGGTAAACAAATTTTAGGACAACTAATCTTCAGATTTCTAAGTTCATATTCCCTTCTGTAAAAATCAATCTGTTGGGGTGCCTGGGTGTCTCAGTCGGTTGAGCGGCCGACTTCAGCTCAGGTCATTATCTCACACTCCGTGAGTTCGAGCCCGTGTCAGGCTCTATGCTGTCAGCTCAGAGCCTGGAGCCTGCTTTAGATTCTGTGTCTCCCTCTCTCTGTCTCTCCCCTGCCCATGCTCTGTTGATCTTTGACTCCCCAGCCTCCAGAACTGTAAGAAATAAATGTTTCTTGTTTTAGGCACCCAGTCTACAGTAATTGTGTTATAGCAGCCAAGAAAAACTAAGGTAGCCTGCATAATTTTATACATTCACATACATTTTAAACAACATAACTGATGGGCAATTAGTGCCCTTTTTGAAGATGGGCTTGATTTTTTTTTTCGGAGTTGTTATTCTAATAGGCTACCAAAAACTGAAGTATGATAATGGCTACCAACGAAAAATCATGGCAGTCTTTTTCCAGTGTGGCTTTTAATATAATTTTGAAAACTTTTCAGAAGTAGGTGTCACCAAATTGGCTTAGTAGAACAGAAACACTGAAATAAGAATATAGATCTTTGAAGCAATACTGGAATACTATGAACCTATCAATTCTAATGTGTCTTTTTTTAAGTCTCTTTATTTTGCAATCATACAAGCATATTCTGAAACCAAGACACTATCATATAAGTCACCCTCCTGAATCCTTATCTGTAAAATGAGTTAGACAAAATAATTTAAGACATCCAGATGTGCTATGATGCTCTATTATTATGGAATAAGGAAGTTATCACTGAACTCCTGTCACTAACTCCAATTCTCACTTCACATCATACCAGTCTACCTGGAACACTGAACCACTGAGGTGATTGCTCTCCTTGTCTCTTCCTTCATTTTCTTCACAGCTTCAAAGAGTCCATGGTTCTTTCTTAGTTCTCCTTCTGCCTCAGGGGAAACTCTTTCTTAGTCCCCATTTCTGGTCACTCCCCATCTGCCTGTGCTCTACACACCATGGCAAAACCCAGACCTTGTCTTTTCTATCCACAATCACTCTCTAGGTAATCTTGTCTAATGCTATGTCTTTAATTACTATCTTCATGCTGATAAGTCCCCAAATTATATCACCAGGCTCAATTCTCTACTCAACATCTCGGATATTTATTAGTTTTCTCAAACTTCACATATCCAAACCATGCTCTTAATTTCCATACCTACATGGGTTCCTTCTACAAGTTACTCAATTTCATTAAATATTAACTCTACTTTTCCAAATGCTTAGGCTAAAAACCTCAGGACTATCCTCAACTGCTTCCTTCTCTTCTCTCCATGTCCTTACTTGAACAAATGCTGCCATTTTCACCTTTGAAACACAACCAGAATCCAATAACGTCGCACCAGCTTCACCTTAACCATCCTGTTCACACCACCATCATCTCTAGGCTGGAATGCTAAAAACGTCAGCCTATTTGGTGCTAATGCTTCCACTGTTATCTCCCTACACTCAATTTTTCCACAATGCAGGTATATAGTGTTTTCTTTAAATCATCACACAGATCAAGCCACTTCACTACTTAAAATCCTGCAAGGGCATTCCACCTTGCTCAAAGTCTAAGTGAACCTACATTTGCTGACCCCTCTACCATTTATCTAATCTTACCTGTCATACTCCCACCTCACTCTACTCCCTGCATTAAATGAGCAGGTTGAATGTAATCCTATTGAACATACTGCCTGTAATAATCTTACATCAGATGTACACATGGATCACAATTTCATCCTGGGGCGGGGGGGGGGGGGTTCCTCTGCTCATATGTTATTTTATTAGACATCTTTCCTAACTACCATATATAAAATACCACCCTCTAGTCACAATCTCCATTACTCTGTTTTATCTTTCTTCATTGTATTTATAAAAGTAGGATATATACTTGATTTATTGGTTTGTTTGTTGACTGATTCCCTTCCCCCAACCATCAGAATATTGCTCTATTAAAGCAAGAATAGTATTTATTGATGTAGCCTTTATGCTTAAAATAGTGCCTAGAAAAAGGTAATACCTGATAAATATTTTTAAGTAAACAAATGAGCATATTAACTCCCATTTTATCATGTTAAAAAGTAGTCAATGAGGGGCACTGGGTAGCTCAATTAAACATCTGACTCTTGGTTTCAGCTCAGGTCATGATCTCACAGTTTATGGGTTCAGGCCCCGCATTGGGCTCCATGCTGACAGTGAAGAGCCTGCTTGGGATTCTGTCTCTCATCCTCTCTCTCTCTCTCTTTCTCTCTCTCTCTGCTCCTCCCACATTCACACGCACGCTCTCTCTCAAATCAATAAACTTCAAAAAAAAAAGTTAATAAAACAATAAAAGGAAAACATTTTGAGAATGTGTAGATATGCTAGGTAAAATATGGAAACATAGAAACATGTTTACCTGCATAAAGCCATCTCTGAAACTTGATTTAGAAACATTCACTCCAATGTTGCAGACAAAAAACAAGAAAGCTGGCCAGAGTCATGGGTGGAAGAAGTCACTCAGAGCAAATTAGAATCCCAGTCTGTGCTCTCCATTTAAGTGTGGGGTCCAAAGTCGTGTATGTATACGGCATAGGGACCTCACCTGAAAACTTGGCTTAAAAGTTGGTCTAGAATCATGGATATAATAGGTTCCCTGCAATGTCAAATTTAAAATTATCTTGTAGAAATACTTCTGTAATTCCCAACACATATGATCCAATGGAAAAACAACCTACACTGATGGCGATCAGAGAAAAAGAAAAAAAGAAAGAAAAAATAAAAACCTCACACAAGAAGGGAAAGTCAACTGCTACCTGAATGGAAGAATTTATGCCCCAAGAAATAAAAACAAAACAATCTAAGTATTAAAAATGCTTAAAAAGTGTTTTAGAGGGTATATAAATCAAGAGTAGGACAATGTAAAAACGGTGAATTTCAAAAAGAACAAAAATATACTAGAAATGAAAGATGTCAATAAAAGAATGAGAAGATCTATAAATTAGACTCATCTAAAGAGACAGAGATGATGCGCACACAATATGAGGGAAAAGATGAAAAATATGAAAGAGAAATTAAGTGATTAAGGGTACAAGAATGAAAAGATACATCATATGTGTAGCTAGTGGATGAGAAAAGAGAAAGTGTAGAGGCAACATTTATAGAGATTATAGGTAATCATGTTCTAAATTTTAAAAAAGTAATCCTCACATTGAAAAAATAAGAGATTGTATGTATATTTATATACAGATACACGTATTACATGCATATAAATCCACACCTACACATTGTAATGAAATTCTAACACCAAAGACAAAAAAACAAAAAAAGGCCCTTAAACTATCAGAAAAAAAATAGGAGATGGTTATAGAGACAACTAGCAGATTGACTGCCAATGTCAGCAGCAACAAATGCCTCAAGACAATGAAATATTATTTTCTAATTGATGAAGAAAACTAACTGTTCACCTAGAATTCTATACCCAGAATTCTGTCTCTGGAAATCGAAATTATTAGAGTGAGAATAAAATAAAAGGGTTATCATACCATAAGAGGAATGAGAATTTGCTACTCAAAGACTCACTAAAAATAAATTTGGCAAAAGGAATTCGAAACAAGAAAAATTAAACACAGGAATTCACAATAAACACTGATTTTTTTTAATACAAGTGACATTTTGAGTGGAAGGAAATTAAAAATAAGGTGGATCTAAAATACTGAACATGTGATGATTGATGCAGGCAGGCAGATTGAATTTAAAGCATTAAAGGTATGTCTACCCCAGGCTTTGATCACCATTTAAGGATAGCAACTCCCAAATAGTAGAGGCAATGGGCAAAAGAATGAATACATACCAAATTCATAAATGCAGTAGCCTCTGGAGGAAGGTAAGTGATGGGACTAAAGAGGTAACATAGACAACTTCAACATTACCTGGAATGTTACATTTTTAATAAAAAATAATACTGAACAAAAATATAAAAATATTAATTCTTTTTGTTGAGAAAACAAATGTTTAATTTATTTTTTCATGTTTTTAGCAGATGTAACCTTTTTCATTTTTTTTATTTTTTTAGAGTAAGCAAGACTACTACAGGTCTCAAGTAAAAAGTATGAAAGTTTGGTTGTTTTTTTTTATTCTAAACCTCAAAGTCTCAAGAATTGTATGAACTGGAAGAGTTCTAATCTCCAGTTGGTTTCTCACTCAATCTCAAATGAATATGAAATCAAACTGTTTTTCAATTTTGAACCACTCTAAGGAAAGACCAGTCCAATTTTACACCTTGACTTTGAAATTGTAGGATACAGCACAAGCAAAACAAAACAGTCTGGATTTGGCTTTAAAAATATATATGGGCTTCCTGTTCAGAGACCAAAAAAAGAAGGGGAGGAGGGTATGAAAATGAATCTTTCCAAATAAATGTGAAGGGTCTCTTCAGAAACTTGGTTAGATATGCTAAGCAACTTGTTTCTTATGTTCAATCAATCCACTCAGTGGGTTAGTCTACAAGCAGTATTTCCATTATAATAAAAACAATATTTCCACAAATATTCCCTTCCAGCAAAAAAGAAAAGTTAAGCCTATAAAGGATGGGGTAGTTCCAAATGGCTATTTGTTCATGCACTGGTAAATGAGGTCTGCAGCTTTTAAAACCAAAATAGAGTGTGAATGTCCCAGTAAATCTGCATCTGATGTGCTTCAGGTTGAAAGAAAATGATACCAAACGCAAGTAGCTAAATGAATGGTGAAAAAAGTGTAATCTACACAGATAGACCATGTTATGCAATTGCTCTACAAGTCTATGTATAGGGCCCAACAACTCCTTATCATTTCCAAAAATATATGTAGTTGGTTGTCCCTCTGCAGCTGGCTGAGGTATTTCTTCATAATATCTTTCAAGGCAATTTAAGGGAGAAAAATGAGTTATCTTAGTTGTGTTGGAGGCAATGGAGTTTAGCAGTTCAAAATGTGAGCTCAGGAGTCCTACTGCCTGGAATTTGAATCACAGCCTTCCCACTAGTTGTGTAAGCTTGTGCAAGCTTAACCACTGTGGCCTGTTTCCTAATCTGCAAAATTGGAATAATAGCAGCAAACACCTGACATAATAAGCAATCAATAAATGTTAGCTATTATTACTATCATCATCATTTTAATGTGGGGCTATAAACTGCCAAGGAAAAGAAATGAGGTATTCCTGTATGACAACTCACCAAGTTCAATTTTACCATTAGGAAGAGATGCTTCATATCTCTGAAAATGGGCTTACTCAAGGTCCTAATATTAATCCATAACGTGTAATACACAGTAATGTTAAACTATTCACTACTGGTGAAAATAAGGGTATCTAATTTCCATTAATTTTTTTTATGTTCATGTGGGCTATCTTCTGAAAATTTTGCTGTATTTGTGTGTGCCAAAAATTTTTATTATGCAAAATACTTCATTGTACAATCAACGTCCTCTCTTTCATATTTTAAGAACTGCAATTGAAATATTTTCTATTATGATTTTAGGCTTTACTAAGTTACATCTACAGATGTTCATAATATAAATTTTATCCTTTTCACATTTGGAAATATTAATCTAGAGATGTGGCTTGATTTGGGCTTATATAACTAGACACTTTTTTAATGTTTATTTATTTTAGAGAGAGACAGAGAGAAAGAGAGAACGAGCAGGGGAGGGGCGGAGATAGAGGGAGACAGAGAATCCTAAGCAGGCTCCGTGCTGTCAGCACAGAGCCCGACATGGGGCTTGAACCCATGAACCATGAGATCATGACCTGAGCTGAAGTCCAACGCTCAACTGACTGAGCCACTCAGATGCCCCTAGATACTTTTTTACATGTTTATTTATTCTGAGAGATAAGGAGAGTGTTAGAGGGTAGGGTACAGGGAGAAAGAGAATCCAAAGCAGGCTCTCTGCCCAGCACAGAGCCTGATATGGGGCTACAACTCACTACTGTGAGATCATGACCTGAGCAGAAATCAAGAATCAGACGCTCGATCAACTGAGCCATCCAGGCGTCCTCAGATATCTTTTTAATCTCCCTAGAGTGATAGAACTTCTCTGTTTAGACTGCCCTTATACCAAGTTCTGATTACCAAGTATAAATAGAAATTATGTGGATGCCCCCACCCAACATTAAAAGAAAAAGTAAAGGTTGGTTAAAAAATTACTTTGATGCATTTCATATTTGACTTTCAAAACATAATAACCAGTTAATTCTGATGCATTAAAAGTGCAAGTATTTAAGTACTCTGCAGAGCGTATCCAAAACAGTGAGCAAAGAGGTGAAGCAAGAATATTTGAGTTGATGAGTAATGCTGATCTCCCAAAGGAAGGAATAGGCAGCTGCATTCACTCTAGGATCTTTAAAGCCTTTTGACAAAAATGCAGCTTAATTGTAAGGTCCAAAAATCTGCATGTGTGTGTGTGTGTGTGTGTGTGTGTGTGTGTGTGTCTGTTTGTAAAGGCTTTGCATATACATACACGGAGGAGGGAAGAAAGGAGAGCTAGAGCAATATGAGGTGTGACTTGGGAACAGAAAAAACTAGAAAAACAGAAACCATTCAATGTGCAAAGAGACAAAAGTTATTAACGATAGAGCATATAGAACACAGCATACACTCAAACATGCAGAGAGCTTAAATAATCCAAAACAACTCAAATATTTTAAATAAAACAATGTTTAATACAAGATCACTTTCTAATTTTGTTTGAATGTATAACTATACAACTTCAAGAAATATGTACTTCCGGGAAATAATAGGTGAAATAGGAGTAACTAGTAATATACAGCCAAGAAGTTTACAAAGTAGCACATTCCGAGACTTCATTCTAAGACTCAGGACACTCTTTGATAAGAGCTTCAATAATGTAGCCACAAGATTCCTATTGCTCACTCATCAACAGGGTTCCAGTGCTAACACCTTCATGGCACACTATGCCATTACCTTCAACAGCTCGTGAAATTTCATAGTAATAACATCAGATCAGAACCATCAAGATTTACTGAATATTTACAGTGTGACTGACAGACACTGTCTTAAGCACTTTCTGCAATTTGTGTAATCCTAACGACAATCCTATAACTTTAAGTACTATTATGATGCTCATTCTACTGAGATAAATGACACAGAGGTTTTCCTCCAGAAAACAAAATGTTTTCTTTAGTGAGAGAAATGAAAAATAATTGAGTGTGCCATTCAAATTAAAATTCACTCACACTGGCATTAATTGTATTTAATCCATTTATCATATATAGTTCCCAGAATGAATCCCTTATCAACATCTTTTTCCAAAGCACTCAAGTCATATCATATCTCCTATTATAAAATACTTAGAAAAATATTAAAAAGATAGGTACTTTATTAAGATAAAAAATTTTATTTGAGAAAGGCAGTGAACAAACACAAGCAGAGGACAGGGGGAGAGGGAGAGAGAGAGAGAATATTTTTTTTAATGTTTATTTATATTTGACAGAGAGAGAGAGATAGAGCATGAACAGGAGAGGGGCAGAGAGAGAGAGAGAATCAGAAGCAGGCTCCACACTCCCACCTGCAAGCTGTCAGCACAAAGCCCAACGCAGGGCTGGAACTCACTAGCAGTGAGATCATGACCTGAGCCAAAGTGGGATGCTTAACCAACTGAGCCACCCAGGAGCAGAGAGATAGAGAGAGACAGAGATAGAGAGAGACAGAGAGAGAGAGAGACAGAGAGAGAGGGAGAGAGAAAGACAGAGAGAGAGGGAGAGAGAGTGAGAGAGAGAGAGAGAGAGAGAGAGAGAGAGAGAGAGAGACTCTTAAGCAGGCTCCATGCTCAGTGTGAGGCCAAACCCAGGTCTTGATCTGACAATCATGAGATCATGACCTGAGCTGAAATCAAAGGTCAGATGCTAACAGGCGCCACTATTAAGAAATTAAGAAAAAAAATTAAAAATTAAGAAAATTTTTAAGTGTGAAATATTTCTACCTAAAATGGGTAACAACCACCACAAAGACATTAGATAACCATTGTTTAACTTATCAGGTTTAAAAAGAGAATAACCAAAATTCTAAGACAGGATGTTAATTTTTTGGATTATTAAATGAATAAACAAAAAATGATGTGATTATTTACTCTAAATTAGTTAATACTATTTTACTATATTCTGCATTGATTTGGAAAGCTTGGCAATAGTGTGAATTATAAAGTTAACACCTAAGCCAAAATTTGTCATTAAAAATGTAAACAAGTTTAAGCACAGAAAAGTTGCAACATCCCTCAGCAACTTAGCTTTTAAAGAGAGAGAACATTGGAAGATTAATGATAGATAGATTATAGATATGGTATTTCAGAAGCAATAATAAAGCAATCTGTAGAACTCCCATATTGCTAAAGATATGCTAACGAGCCCTAGAATCACATGAATATGATTTCATAATTGTTAAAATTCAAGTATTTCCTTAAGTCACTAGAGAATTATGGAAACGGCTGATATTATTAGCAATTGGTAGTATATGTAGGGTTTTTGTTTTCTGATGCATTTTTAGTGGGTTTTATTACTTTTTCTTTAAATGGGTCAGTTTTGGGTTTATAGAAAAATTGAGCAGAAAGTTCAGTTCCCATACTTTCTCCCTGACCCACAGTTGCCCCTCTTATTATCATACTGAATTGATGTGGTACATTTTATTGCAATCGGTTAATCAATATTGATATGTTGTTAACTAAAGTCCACAGTTTACATTAGGGTTGACTCTTTGTGCTGTGCAGTCTTATGAGCTTTGCCAAATCTACCATTACAGTATAATACACAATAATTTCACTTCCCTAAAAATGCCATGAACTCTACCCATCCATTTCTCTCCTACATCCTCTAGCAACCACTGATCTTTTTACGGTCTCTATGGTTTTACCTTTTCCAGAATGTCACATAGCTGGATCAGACACTACACTGCCTTTTCAAACTGGCTTTCTCTCACTTAGCAGTATATACTTAAGGTTCCTCCATGTCTTTTGTGACTTGATAGCTCATTTCTGAGATCACTGAATAATATTCTATTGCATGAACATACCAGTTTATCTATTCACCTACCAAAAGGCATCTTGGTGCTTCCAGTCCAGATCAGTCATAAATAAGCTGCTATAAATTAAACATTCATGTGCAGGTTCTTGTGTGGATATTAGATTTCAACTCATTTCAGTAAACAGCTAGGAACACTTGCTGGCTCATATGGCTCTTAGCTTTATAAGAAACTGCCAACTTGTATTCCAAACATACTGTATTGTTTCACATCCCACCAGCAATGACTGAGAGTTCCTGTTGCTTCACATCCTCACCAGAATTGGTGTTGTCAGTGTTTGGGGCTTAGCCATTATGATGAGTGTACAGGGATAGCTCATTGTTGTTTTAATTTAAAATTCCCTAGTGACATATGATGTTGAACATCTTTTCATATGCTTGCTGCGGTATGTATATGCCTTTTGGTGAGGTACCTATTCAGATCTTTTGCCCACTTTTTGTTTTCTTGTTGTTTGGATTTAAGAATTCTTTATGTTTTGGATGCCAATTCTTTATCTGATACATGTTTCACAAAGTTTTCTCCCAGACTGTGGCTTATCTTTTCATTATCTTCATAGTACCTTTCACACAACAGAAATTTTTTATTTTAGTCAAGTCCTACATGTCAATTTTTTCTTTCACAGATCATGCTTTGGTGTTGTATCTGAAAGGTCATCACCAAACCCAAGATCACCTATATTTTGTCCTATGTTATCTCCTAGAAGTTTTATAGTTTTGCAGTTTATACTTGGGATGTGTTGACCCCAAACTGGAAAGAACTAACATCTTAGCAGTATTGAGTCTGTTCTTTGTAACTAAATTTTTATTTTTTTTTTATTTGTTAATTTAGTTTTTAGAGAGAGAGAGTGCGCAAGCATGAGTGGAGGAGGGGCAGAGAGAGAGGGAGACACAGAATCTGAAGCAGACTCCAGACTCTGAGCTGTCAGCACAGAGCCCAAGAGGGAACTTGAACTCACAAATCATGAAATCATAACCTGAGCTGAAGTCAGATGCTTAACTGACCGAGCCACTCCGGTGCCCCGTAATAAAGTTAATTTTTAAAAGCAAAGAAAAATTTAAAAGCCCTGGACCAGTAGGTCCTAAAAAATGTAAAGTTGGCATCTAAATCTTACCAAACACTAGACACTAGATCCTTACAAACACTCAGATTATTTATAACAGCTATCATCACCAGGACCTCTGACAGGACACACCCTCACTACTTCATCAATTGATGTATGGAAACACTGAGGTTCTCTACTAAGGGGAAAAGGACCATTCCTGCTGCTACTAGGCCCTAAGAGGTCATAACTTCCCTCTGTTCACTCCCTGATGTCCGGCACCTCTCCAATCCATGAAGCTTCTATATCCAAACTCTACCTGCAGTGATCAACAACCATTTTTCTTACTTGTATTCTAACCACACACATATACTGCCTATATCCCTCAAAAACTTCTCTCTCATGTTCAAGAGCCAGAAAAACAAAGAAAATCAGGAGTTACAGTGGTTTCACACAATTAGTAAGTTAAGCCACCATTAATACACCATTTTTGATTCAACTATGGTTTAAATAGGCTTTAGTGGGTGGGCCTGGGAACTTACATTATCACTCTAGTTTCTGTAAAGAACACATAAAAGTTTCAAACAACTACCTTATAAACAATATTTTTGACCACCTAAGTTTGAGACCACTTGTTCTTAATATTAACACAGAAAACTAAAATCAATATCCATTTAGAATCTCATTATAAAAGTCTATATTTTGCAATACTGATTGATTAGTCTGCTATAATTGCACTGAAATCAAGTAGTTTCTACTTTAGCAAACTACATTTGTGATTTGATTGACATAAATAAGGTTATATTAAAGGCTTAAATGGTGATATTGATCTGAATATTTCAACTACTGTACTTCAAAGTGCAATTGTTTCAGTAATCATTTTTTACAATACACAGGAGACTGGGAATCGTATTTGAAAAGCTAAGTACACCTAAAAAGAAATGAATATACTTTTTCAAAGAGAATAACTACATGTTAATATATATCTATTGTATTTGTAAAATAAGACCAAATATCAGAGCAGGCTATTAGGTGAATCAGCTTTTATTGTTGCCATACTATTTTTCATATTTGTTTTTGAAAAGTGGTTATGTTTACAGACTAAAAGTCCCCTGATTTAAGTTTCCCATTTCAAAGCAGAAGAAAATACATACTTCTTTTCTGTAATATTCTAAGCTACTAAAATATAAGCAATGAAATCATTTGATACAGTTTTTAAGCTAGAATTGTTTCCACACTGCAATTATTCTGAAGGGAAAACAAATTATCATGACATTAGAGAAAAAAATACTAACAAATGGAGACCTAATAAATAAGATTTTTAAAGGTTAGTGAACACACATCTGACTTACAACCTGGAAGAAACTTTCTCAGTCAGGCAGATGGCAAGCTGTAAAACAACATCTGGAATTTAATCCCAGGAAGTCAGATGCAATCTGAAACACTGAGCAGCAAGCACAGCACTCACTGGAATATTGTATCAGGTAGGGTGGCTAGTTTAAGGGTATAAGTACCATGGAAACAAGTCTACAGACAACTATTCCAAACAGTGGCATTTGAAAACCACAGGCCTCTGAGAATAAAAGTCATAATGGAACAAAATAAGAGGGCTGTTACGGAGGTCATGAGTACCACACATGTTCAATTATTAAAAGAATAGCAGTATATCTAATAATTACTCCTCCTCACAAAACACTGATGACAGAACAAAGAGGACAGGAATGGCCTTACAATAAATGAGCTCTACCCAAAGCCTAAAAGAAATACACCAAATCAAATACAATGTTCTGTAAAAACTATTAGCAAAGACTGGAAGTATTTGAAATTTATAATAAAAATACCAGAAATCCCAATAACTTCTAAATAATATACAAAGCTAAGGGGAAGAGATTAAATTTCTAGACACTAATGGCTGCCTAAGAGCTATTAGTGTCCTGCTTTTAGTCAGGAATCTAGTGGCCAAGTCAACTATTCAGGAGACTAAAGTAGGCTAGGATCAAGGTTGAGCATGGGATTGTCCAGGGGAGAAGGCCAAAGAGAGTCTGCATAGAACATGAACACTGAAACAACTAAGGCTAATGGTATGTCAGATAGGCACAAGGACTTGGCAACACTAGCAGTCAAAGTAGCTTCAAGCACAGTGATGAACAAACTCAGGAAAGAAATACTAAATGATGAAAGCTTAAGGGCTGGAGAGCCATATAAGGTTGAATCTGCTATGAAGTTCAAGGCAAACTCCAAGAATGTGTCCTTGTGATGTTACATTTATTTGTCAAATTGGCTAGGTCTTAGTCCCCAGATATTTGATCAAACATTATTCTAGATGTTTCTGTGAAGACATTTTTAGATGACTTTAACACCTAGATCAATAGACTCTTAATAAAGCAAATTATTCTCCATATATATGAGTGGGCTTAATCTAATCAATTTAAGGCCTTAATAGAAAAAACTTACCTCCCTGGAATAAGAAGGAATTTTATCAGTGGATCACCTCTGTGCTAAAATTAAAACCTATTCCCTAGGTCTCTAGCTTACTGGCTTACACTACAGATTCTGGACTTGCCAAGCCTCCACAGTTTCTGAAAATAAATCCATCTCTCTCTCTCTTGGATCTGTCTTTGTGAAGAACCCTGACTAATAAGAAGAGTTTGGAACAACTGTTTCCCTGTTCCATAGAGCACTGCTCACCAGAAGACTCTCCTGGAGCTATCGTTCAATGGCATGAGAGCCTCAAGGCAAGGGTACCTTGCCTTCTTACTCTTTGTCAACCATACAATGTCTAAGAAGGGCCTGACATCCCAATAGGTAATCATTAAATCCCTCCCAGACATATCTGAGGTTAAGATTCAGGTACTTTCTGGCCCTTATGATTCTTCAAGCCTGTACACACTATTGATATACTTCCAAGCCATTCCTTATGTGAGCAAACAAAACTTATATGAATATCTGAACACTTAAAATAATATCACTTGTCTTTCTTATGGCTAATTCTGAAAGCTGAATTTAATTTTGCTCCTGAACATTACAAAGGCTTATTTTCACTATTCAAAAATAAACTCCAATCTGTTCTCCAAAATCATTTTCACTTTCAAAAACCCAAAGGTTGAAGTATGAGCAAAAAATCTAGTTCCCCAACCTAAGAATCAGAAGTAAGTCTGGAAGGGGTATCTAACCATAATATCTACCCTTATACAGCACTCATTGTTTTCCAAGGTGTTAACCTCTTAATAAGCATGATTTCAAAACAAAACTGCACAGTATGGATTATTACCTGGGTTTACAGGTGAGGAAATTGAAGTGAAAAAAGTGAAAGTTTACCCAGCAGACTGGGATTAGAATTAAAACTCTCTCTTTCCAAATCCCAATCATATACAAAGAAGATAAATGAAGAAAGAAAGAAAGAAAGAAAGAAAGAAAGAAAGAAAGAAAGAAAGAAAGAAAGAAAAAAGATGTTAGTTTCATTCCCATCAAAGGATAAGAATTTTTAAGTATTATTGTTTTTTTTTTTAATTTTTTTTTCAACGTTTATTTATTTTTGGGACAGAGAGAGACAGAGCATGAACGGGGCAGGGGCAGAGAGAGAGGGAGACACAGAATCGGAAACAGGCTCCAGGCTCCGAGCCATCAGCCCAGAGCCCGACGCGGGGCTCGAACTCACGGACCGCGAGATGGTGACCTGGCTGAAGTCGGATGCTTAACCGACTGCGCCACCCAGGCGCCCCTTTAAGTATTATTGTTATGCAACTAAAACAAAACATATCCTAAAGCAACAATGTCTACAGCATCTAAAAGAATTGGAATGGTTATCAGAACACTGCTGGATAAATTCCCAGGTGGAAATACTTAAGATTATAATAGATTAAATGCAGGATAAAAATTAAATGTCTTAATTTTAAAAGATCTTGGAAATTTAGGCAGAAATATAATCATGCCCTCTTCTGATATGGCCAACTATAAACTCTGGACAAAACATAAAAAATAAATATCTGGGGACACCTGGGTGGCTCAGTCAGTTAAGCGTCCGACTTCGGTTCAGGTCATGATCTCAAGGTTCATGAGTTTGGGCCCTGCATCCGGCTCTGTGCTTTCTGCTCAGACCTGGAGCCTGCTTCAGATTCTGTGTCTCCCTTTCTCTCTGCCTCACCCCTGCTTGCTCTCTCTCTCTCTCTCTCTCTCTAAAACAAAAACAAAAACAAAAACAAAAACCCCACAACATTTAGATAAATAGTCAAACAAACTATCCAAAGAACTCTAGAGAATTCAAGACAAGCAGAAAAAAAACTGAAGCAGAGTTGACTGTGGAAGAAGGGGATGGCATTAGGTGGTCTTCCTGTTTTGGTTTTTTATGATTTTGAGCATGAGTGTAGTCCTCACAGTTGCCATGCAAGACAGGTAGCTACAACTATAATAGAGAGGTGATGGTGATAATGATTTAATAATTTCTCAAACTGTGTGACATTCTTCCTAAAGTAACAAAGACTTTAACGAGTTTAAAGTCAACCAACCTACATACTTCAATTATTAAATAATACTTATCCCTTAACTTTGGTCTATTTTAAATAATTTTACATATATATATATATGTATATATATGTATATATATATACATATATATATATATATATATATAATCTTTTTTGTTTTAGTTTACATATCTCCTAAAGCTGAAACCATCTTAAGATAAGCATGGCAACTGGGTGCACAAAATAGCAACTAGTAAGAGACACAGTGAAATTTTCTTTGAACTACATGATAACCATATTCCCATTAAATGTGCTTCATTTTATTAATGACTTCTTTTAATCCCTTTTCAGACTTCTTTTCCTTCTCAGATGGAATATTAATTGGAAGAGAAGAATAATGGAAAAAAATCATAAAGAAAACTTTTAATTTAGAAATATCAACATTTTATCTTAACCATAATCCCAGATTTCAATTAATTTTAAATACAGTATTTATTTTGAACACCAGAGAAAAACTTGTTATGCCATATTGTTCTTGAGCTCTCCCAATCTACAGAGTTAGTTGCTAATTTTTATAATGAATAATAAAACAGACAAAAGGACAATTATTTCTTATTCCATAATCACTATTAAAACTATAGGCCAGTAAAATACACCAACTTTCACAGGACTATCTGGTTCAACAAAGCTGTTTTCTATATTTGGGTTTATTTCCAAAGGCTCTGTTTCTGTCGTCAAAATTGCTTATGAAAATTATCAATGTATGTATGCCACTTTGTAAGGCCCTCAGAAGAAATTATTCTCAGGTCTTGGTACCAGGAAGCAACTAAGAAAACTTAGGAATCTTGTACTTGGTTTTTTTTTTCTTTAGCCACTAGAAGCTCAGAGTCAACTATATGACCCTTCTCTAGCAATTGTGTAGCTTCATAGCATGGAATTCTTCATGCTTGAAATAGAAAATTACATCAAAGTTTAAAACTTATCACATTGAGGTAAGATATAAAAATATCATGTCTATATGCTACATTTTATGGATTAAAAATGTTGATTAACATTTATTAACATTACATTAAATATTAAAGTGCTAAATATAATATTTGTGAATTAATGGAAACAAAAAACTATGTGGTCATGAACAAATAACAACACTCATTTTGTTCAGCTCCTTGCTTCTCTGGCAAAATTCACATTACTACTTCATTCTGTTGTAGTCATGTGCCACAAATGGGTCATAGTTTTCACATGTGAAACCGGGAGGTTCTGGTCGGTCCATAAGGAGTACAAATGCCACAACAGTGGTGGCATACTGCAGTCCCAAGGACACACCATCCTCTACTGAGCAGTTGTCTTCACAAACTAATTCAGGTTTGAGAAACACTCAAGCTCTTACTATTAGCATAGCTTCAAACTAGGTGACTAATTCAATTACTCTATTTACCCCTCGGGATCCTGAAAGTTAGGTGTTTTTACCCCGTTTTAGAGACAATAACTACAGTAATCAGGTTACAGACTCAAAATGAGTCAGGTGGTATAACCGAGTCGAGACCCAAAGGCAGCCTCCCAGACTCTAAATTCTGTTATTTTCATCACTCAAGAACTACATATAAAATATATGGTCATAAACTGGCAAAAATTCAACACCTGAAGGGTTGAATTGATTTTCATTGAAGCACTGAGAAAAGGTGAGTAATTTAAATAAAGTTATGTTATCGCTGGGCACCCTTTCTTAAGGCTCTTGTGAAGCCCCTTGAGGCTTTCTTTGTTGATGAAGAAGCTTAAGTGGAATTGAGGTCTAATCTTTCTGCATCTTTTTTCCTCTTAAGGAAAGTAACCAAGGCAAGTTTATTATAATTATGAAACTGCCTCCAAATGCTGTACGTACTTTGAGGTATTTATTTCAACTGGTAGTTCAACGATAATTTTATTTTTTTAGTACTGAAGTGTTAATGGCATTATTGGTAGACCATTTAAATGCTCTGTTTAACTGAATATTAACAGGAGCTTTTGAACAGAGCAACAATTTATGGTAAAACTCCTATACTAATATCATCAGAATACAGATCCATAATCCTTTATCCCAAATCCTTGTGGACAGATGTGTTTTATAATTTAGAATGTGTGTATGTGTATTTAGAAAACAAGTAATTCAGTACATATTTCACAAATGACATTCTACATCTTTCAAGGTACTAGTAGCAACTAGGTGACATGTTCAAATTTGGATAATTTGAGGAAAATTTAATAAAGGCTCTATTTACCAAGGTGTCAGCAAGGTGGAGAGAAACCACAAAGGATTTGCTCAGCAAACTGGGGCTAGTGTTGTGGTGATTTATTACCACCCTGAAGCCAGATAAAGTATGGGAAGGCAACGGTCACTGAAAGCTACATACTGAAAGGCTTGTGGGGAATGGCTAGCCTTTTAGGTGATGAGAACTTTGATCTACAGACACGGTATGATGACCCCTCATGCAGGGAGCTAGGTAAATTAAATACATATCCTCACTTGCCTCCTCTGTCCAATTTCTTTCCAACAACTTCCACTGGCCAAATCCAATAGGAAAACAGAATGTAAGGTTGCCTCTAAATATAGATTGTAGAAAGTCAGCCTCCCAGGCACATAACTGTGTAGAAGGTGAATCTGGGGGAATAAATTGGAAGCTATCCAACATTCACCTTAAGTGGGGTCTGCGGCAGCATACGTTAATCAAATATATTAATATAGCTTCCACAAAAGGTATAGAAATGCACACTAAACAGGATAAAGAAAGATTACAACTTTTTGGTCCACATCAGGTTTTGCTGCCAAATTAGTTATAAACTAATACTGTACTGTAACGCATTGTATGGTGACAGATGGTAGCCACACTTGTGGTGAGTATAGCATAATGTATAGAGTTGTCTAATCACTATGCTGTACACCTGAAACATGTAACATGTCAACTATACTCAAATTAAAATAAATAAATAAAGAGTTGAGAAAAAAATCCAACAAACCTAAACATGAATAATTGAATAATCTTATATTTTATTTCCACTGGTATCACCAACTTTGCATCACAGTCATTTCAAACCCAAAAGCCACTAGATTTCATACTAACCCTGAGTCAGTAAGAAAGTTCTTCCAGACACGTGCTGTAAAGCTTTGTCCCTTCAATCCTGCTTCCAGCCAGGCAGTCTATTTAACTACTTTCTTCTCTGTAGGTAACCCACACCATGGGCTTGACTCCTGCCCAACATTAGGTGTACTGAAAGTCCCTACAAATAAGGCATAGAACCTCCTACTTTCTCTCTTCTTAGGTGCCTATATTGGTTTCCTCTTCCACCTCCATATATGGATTCTACCCTTGACACTACCCCAGTTGATAGCTTCCTGGAACCATCTCCAGTCCAACTCACTTTAATACTTATTCTGAATCTGCAAATCCCAGCTTGACTTATCTTTCCTGATATTAGAATTGTTGTTTTGGAGGATGATTATTAGTTAGCTTAAAATTTTACAGGTTGATAACAAGGACTGAATACAAAAATGTGTTTAGTGATTTTGAACACTCATGGCAAAATGTAAGTGCATATAATTTAGCTTATTCAAATCTATTACTTTTCTTCCCCTTATATAACCTTACTTTTAGGTCCTAAAACTTACAGGAATGGTGAAAAGAGCCAAGGGCACCAAATTTATTTTGTTTTAAAGTACAAAAAAAAAAACCTTTATAACAACTATCAGAATTGCTGAGGAGTGAACTATGGATAATAGTGGGTAACCAAATATATATTCTCTTTTTCCGGCACACAAAGTAGACTACATTTCCCAGACCTGCTGAAAGTTAGGTGACTCTGAGATTGAATTCTAGCCAACTGAATGTGGACAGAAGTGGTATATTCCACTCTGGACCAAACTTCCCATGTTCTTTTCCTTTTCTGTCTGGGTGGGATGGAGACAGATTGGGAGCCACATGCTGATGATGGCAAGGCTCTCTACCTGAGTCCCAAAATGACCAAGCAGAATAACCAACCTATTAACCCTCCAGTAGTGATATAAGAGCAAAAAATAAATTGCTAAGTTCAAGCCATTTTTCAGAAGTCCAAAATGTTTGGGAATATATTTGTTTTCATAGCTATCATCAAGCTAATTAATATCCCATATCATATAAGGTGAGAGTGAAACTTTATTTTTTTTCCAGCAATAATGATATTTGTTAGAAAATTTGCATAACTCCAGAGACCTTTTGTGAGGAAAGAGAGAGAGACTCTGAAACTTCTCCCTAAAAGTCAAAGTTATTGAAACTTCTCTAACTAAATCTCTCTACTAAAATAGTATTGACCAAGGATGAGTGGCAGAGAAGAGAACATGGCCCCAGAGAGAATGGAACCTCCGGCAGTTTTACCCTGGGGGAGTGGTTATGCAAGTGAGCTATAATTTGAGGAGCCCCTGTAAATGATGACACATAGCATTCTTTACTAAGATTGTAATGAAAAGTGATTGTTCTCCACCATTTATTTGTTTCCATATTCAACAAATATTAACTGAACATGTATGTAATCTATTCTCTATTCTTCTAAGAACATTAAATTTCTGGTGAGAATGCTAAGTAACACTGTCAACCTTAGGCTCTGACACTGCTTCTACCTCCTTTTATTACCTGAAAACTGTCTTTTTTAAAAAAAATTTTTTAACTTTTATTCAGTATTGAGAGACACAGCATAAGCGGGGGAGGGGCAGAGAAAGCAGGGGCACAGAATCGGAAGCAGGCTCCAGGCTCTGAGCTGTCAGCACAAAGCCCGACGTGGGGCTCAAACCCACGAACCATGAGATCATGACCTGAGCCAAAGTCAGTCGCTTAACCGACTGAGCCACCCAGGCACCCCACCTGAAAACTGTCTTTTGCAAGATAAGTCATATTCCTCCCAACTCTAATAAAAGGTTTTTTTTTTCTTCAGCTTTTGGGAAGAAGAGATCAACATGTTCCCTGTTCCTTATTGCCAGCCTAGATCTTTTAGTCTATTGTCAAAATTCAAGTATTGAATCCCCATTTTGGTTTATACCACTTACTTATATGACCAGGATAAGACTCTTGGTAGAAATAAACAGAAAACCACCTATAATCAGTGCAAACAGAAAGCAGAATTTATTAATGGAACACAAACAGTCTCAATGGAAATGAAGAAAGATCAATAACTACTTTCAGGAAAAACAGATACCAAGTCAGCTATGGGGACCTCTACAGTAGGAATTTGAGAACCTACTCTTTGCAGCAGTGTATTAATGTGACTCAACCCTATCAACGACCAGATTTCAAATTTCAAATTTCCATAAGAGAGATTCTAAGTATCCCAGCTTTAGTCAGTTGCCGACTTCTTGTAGTTCAGTTGTAGCAACAGAGTCAAGGCTACATGTCACCAACATGACCAACAGAAGAACTCCCACCATGGGTTTTGGGGAAAAGTCTCTGAAAGAAAATAGCTGTATGCTGAGCACTACCCCAAAAAGGTACCCACAACATGCTAACACTCCCTATTTCCTATATATCCAAGAACTCCACAATCCAACTTTCAAGCCACAAGGTCAATATAATCACACGTCTTCCCCAGAGAGTTAATCCAAAATCACTTTCAGCAATTACATCCAGTATTAATAACTATTTCAAGGCTAGAATCTCTACAAGAGTCCAGAATTCTCCTAGTTCAGCTGTAACCACATACCATATCAATTTCCAACATGAAAACTATTTTCATTTTTTTTTAATTTTTTTAATGTTTATTTATTTTTGAGACAGAGAGAGACAGAGCATGAACGAGTGAGGGGCAGAGAGAGAGGGAGACACAGAATCGGAAGCAGGCTCCAGACTCTGAGCCATCAGCCCAGAGCCCGACGCGGGGGTTCGAACTCACGGACCGCGAGATCGTGACCTGAGCTGAAGTCGGACGCTTAACCGACTGAGCCACCCAGGCGCCCCAAAACTATTTTCATTTTTATACTAGAACTCCAATTTCAAAAGGAAAAGGGAGATAATTATTGTCCTCCATAAGCAATAAAAAAAATGAACCTATGGCCTTATTTCTGCCTTAGCTAGTATTTGGGAATTCTTCTCTCCAATATCCATTCCATTTACCTTGCATTCAGGAACACAGAATGTAGCTCACGTTCAAAAAACACTGCTTGATAAGTTATTTGCCTAGTAGAGTAATCCAAACCTCCATCTTTCAGAAGCCTTAGCCCTTAATGTTTCTGCTGGAGTGCTGCAAGAAAATTTCTATTAACCTTATTACTCTGTATGGTACTAGCAAGAGACATCTCAGGAAATCCCATGGTTCTACCAAATTTCTCTTGGTGTCCACTTTCAACAAACAACTCTATATCCCTTTTTTATTTTTTATTTTTTAGTAGAGAGAAAAAGTGTGAGTGGGGCAGACAGAGAAGGAGACATAGAACCTGAAGCACGCTCTAGGCTCTGAGCTATCAGCACAGAACCCGATGTGGGGCTCGAACTCACACACCCTGAGATCATGACCTGAGCTGAAGTTGGACACTTAACCAATTGACCCACCCAGGTGTCCCAACTCTATGTTCCTTTTATAGACAAAGTCAATCATCCCAGCTAACATACGATATCTTTTTTTACCTATTCCCCTAGTGGCAAGAGGAAAACAAATAGCCAGATGGTATATTTAAGTACCTAATTTAGTAGAACCATTACCCTAAACAATAAAAACAGTGGAGAGAAATATTCTTTCTTGCAAAAGCTAGGATTCAGGTAATATAAGGAGGCAGAAGCACTCTCCAAGCCAAAGTTTGAAGATAATATCTATTGTTCACTCTAACAATAAGGATTCCAAAACAAGTGTTGATGAGGATGTGGGGAAAAAGGACCTTCAGGCACCACTGGTGGGAATACAAACTGATACAGCCACTGTGGAAGACAGTATGGAGGTTCTAAAAAAATTAAAATCAGAACTACCATATAATCCAGTAATTACATTACTGGGTTATTTACACAAAGAATACAAAAACACTAATTCAAAAGGAAACGTGCCCCCCCATGTTTAGTGCAGCATTATTTATAACAGCCAAATTATGGAAGTGGTCCAAGTGTCCAGCAGTAGATGAATGGATAAAGATGTGTTTATATATATTACATATATGTAATATATATAATGAAATCTTGTCATTTGAAACATAGATGGAGCTAGAGAGTATAGTGCTAAGCAAAATAAGTCAGTCAAAGACAAATACCATATGATTTCACTCAAGTGTGGAATTTAAGAAACAAAGGGGAAAAAAATGAAAAGCCAACTTTTAAATAGAGAACACTTAGCAGAAGGAGGTGGGTATGGGGAATGGGTGAAATAGGCAAAGGGGATTAAGAGTAAACTTATCTGAACGAGCACTAATACGTGGAATTGTTGAATCACTATATTGTATACCTGAAATTAATATAACACTGTATGTTAACTATACTGGAATTAAAATTAAAAAAAAGAATTAGGATTCCAAGGGGCAAAAGGATCTGTCTCCCAGAAATTCAAATCTCTATACTTATAAAGCTAAGAACCATAGGGATGGAAACAAAAACAATTTTAATAGGTCATTAGGTATAATCCTAAGAAGTTTATACTTCTAACCTTCATTGTCAGACTAATATGTAAGAAGGACACTATTAAACATAAATCTCTAGGTCAGTACCCCACATTTACAAGATTTCCAGCTGGCACCATAGCTGACCTTCCAGTAAGCTATTCTAACATTGTATCACATCAGCTGCTTTGGGATGAGGAGATACATGGTAAGACAGTGAATCCCACTGGCATTATTCTTTCTCTGCGAAGTGGGTTGATTGATCTAAGGCAATAGTACGTGAATTATATTATGCCTGTATAGAGAGTGGTCAGTATGAAATCTAAAATAAAGTTGCTATACCCTTCACAATTCAACTGGGTCAATATAATCAGATACCATGTCACACAACTGTTCTCAACATATGATATCCTATCTTGAACTCAGAGTTGGCCAATGCTGCTAGAAAATTAGTCATCCAGCAGTAAAAGAAACGTGGTAAGTCTCAGTGAGAAAAAGTCCATGCTACTGAGGCCAGGTCACCAACGTAGTCACCATCTGCACTTTACTTCCAAGCTCACTGAGCAAACGACAAGTATCTTCAGAGAAGAACATCACATTCATCTTGTTATTAAAAGCCCTCAGTTGAGCATCCACATTAAATACAAATATTTTTGTACCTGGACCTCTTGTTTGAGTTTCAATCCTAGTCTCCCCTAAACCCTGTTTACCATCTGCAGTCTTACCACCAGAAAGTAGTATAAAACCTGACCTTAGGCCATCTCTCCTTCTGGCTGAAATAAACATTGAAATGTACTGCCTGAAGTTATACGCTCTGAGAGTTTTCCTCTCCCTCAGTGATAGGAACTCTGCTGATAGGGCCTGTAATACTGCAGCACTTCATTTCTGGCACATACCTGAATAGCTTTTAGCTTTTAGAGTCACCTGTAATTTTTGAACTTTAATCAAGTTTTCATAGGGAATTCTCCACTAAAATACTCACATGAGCAAAGGAAATGTTAGCAATATAGCAAGTACTAGTGGGCAAGAGTTATCACAGAGACAACTGAAACCATTCTTTTAAAGCTCCTATAGCTTCTTCCATGACAAAATTTCCTTGTATTGGTTTGTCACTTTCCCCTTCTTCTTCCTCCCTCTTCAGTGAAGAAAGGACCACTGCATGCATTCTTCTGATTTTATCCTTTCTCCCTCATTCCAAATGATGAGTATGTTTATCTTAGTGTGTATCAGCACCTGATATTCACTAAGTCCAATGTAATTCAGGATATTTCCCATCTTTCTCTTATACTTCCCAATCTGTACTATCACTACCATTCTTCCAAATTATTCAGGAGATGTTTTTGATTCAATTCAACAAATATTGAAAATCTCTTCCTTTTGTACAATCCATTCAATTAATAAGAATGTTCCTAATTTTGATTAGCAAATAAGAATTGCTTAATAAAGTGGACATAATGGGAATTTTAGATTTTTTTAATGTTTATTTATTTTTGAAAGAGAGAGAGAGAGCAGGGGAGAGCCAAGAGAGAAGGAGACACAGAATCTGAAGCAGGCTCCAGGCTCCAAGCTATCAGCACAGAGCCCAACACAGGACTTGAACTGGTGAACTGAGAGATCATGACCTGAGCCAAAGTTGGATGCTTAATCAACTGAGCCATGGGAATTTTAAACTTTACAAGTATGACCATGTTATCATCAGTCTATTAAGAATAATGAATTGTCTCTAACATCCAACACTTACCATCATTGCCTGGTCTAAAGTTTACAAACATGAAAACTACATCTGTAACAAAGTCATTGATTAAAAAAAAAAAACAACTCTTGTAAAAATGCCAACAAATAGATGGCGGGAAGACAAACACATATTAAACAACATACTAGAAAACAAAATTTGAGAACTGCTAGGAAAAATAAGGTCCAATTAGGTAATATGCCCAAACCAAACTGATTGTGAAAAGGCTGTTTTTTGAGCAATTAGTTAGGTTTCTGGTTGAAGTTTAATGCTTAATAAATATTTCTTAAATATTCTTATATGCTAAAATAGACTGACAATTGATCTTAAAACTTTAAGGAACATCATAATCACTCAAAGGACTTATAAGACAAATTACTGAGCTTTACCCCTAGAATTTCTGATTCATTAGGTTGGAAGCCAAACATGGTAATTTGCATTTCTAACAAGTCAAGAACCAGTGCTCTAGACTAGGATTTCTCAAAGCAGCCTATTGACACTGAACACTGATATTGTGGGCTAAATAATTCTTTGTAGTGACGGGCTAAAACATCTGTGGTCTCTATCCACTGGTTTGCCAGTAGTGCACATATCCAGTCACAAGACATTGCCAAATGTTCGTTATGAGAACAAAATTGCTCCCGGTAGAGAACCAGTGTTCTAGATCAACCAGATTACCTTTTTGGATAGTTTGTTAAGCTGATAGACCAGTTACCTCTATAGACACTGATCTTAATTTTAACAGGACATTATATAACATCTCTCAAGTTATCCTATTGGATAAAACAGACAAATATGGACTAGTGAATAATATAAAAATTAAAAGACTTTGTATTTATTTATTTATTTAACTATTGGATCCAAGGATTTTGGTTAATAGATTTTAGCACAGAGACAGGCCTCTCAAGCCTGTATTATTTTGAGTCATTTTTTTCCTAGACTGGGATGCCAAAGAGAATCTGTTTCTTATATCACCAATCAAATGGTGGTAGCTACCTAGAGTATCATTTTAAGAAGGATTCCATAAGTGTTCACAGATAGAGCAGGAAAGAATACTGAGGTCACTTAACAATGTCTCCTATGGACACTAGAAAAGGAAATAATGCCATAGTCTAGATTCCTGTTCATTACTGCTACAATATGCGTTCCTATTCCAGATATTTGTTCATATCTAATTTATATATATATATATATGAAATTTATTGACCAATTGCTTTCCATACAACACCCAGTGCTCATCCCAAAAGGTGCCCTCCTCAATACCCATCACCCACCCTCCCCTCCCTCCCATCCCCCATCAACCCTCAGTTTGTTCTCAGTTTTTAACAGTCTCTTATGCTTTGGCTCTCTCCCACTCTAACCTCTTTTTTTTTTTTTTTCCTTCCCCTCCCCCATGGGTTCCTGTTAAGTTTCTCAGGATCCACATAAGAGTGAAACCATAGGGTATCTGTCTTTCTCTGTATGGCTTATTTCACTTAGCATCACACTCTCCAGTTCCATCCACGTTGCTACAAAAGGCCATATTTCATTTTTTCTCATTGCCACGTAATATTCCATTGTGTATATAAACCACAATTTCTTTATCCATTCATCAGTTGATGGACATTTAGGCTCTTTCCATAATTTGGCTATTGTTGAGAGTGCTGCTATGAACATTGGGGTACAAGTGGCCCTATGCATCAGTGCTCCTGTATCCCTTGGATAAATTCCTAGCAGTGCTATTGCTGGGTCATAGGGTAGGTCTATTTTTAATTTTCTGAGGAACCTCCACACTGCTTTCCAGAGCGGCTGCACCAATTTGCATTCCCACCAACAGTGCAAGAGGGTTCCCGTTTCTCCACATCCTCTCCAGCATCTATAGTCTCCTGATTTGTTCATTTTGGCCACTCTGACTGGCGTGAGGTGATACCTGAGTGTGGTTTTGATTTGTATTTCCCTGATAAGGAGCGACGCTGAACATCTTTTCATGTGCCTGTTGGCCATCCGGATGTCTTCTTTAGAGAAGTGTCTATTCATGTTTTCTGCCCATTTCTTCACTGGGTTATTTGTTTTTTGGGTGTGGAGTTTAGTGAGCTCTTTATAGATTTTGGATACTAGCCCTTTTTCCGATATGTCATTTGCGAATAACTTTTCCCATTCCGTTGGTTGCCTTTTAGTTTTGCTGGTTGTTTCCTTTGCTGTGCAGAAGCTTTTTATCTTCATAAGGTCCCAGTAATTCACTTTTGCTTTTAATTCCCTTGCCTTTGGGGATGTGTCGAGTAAGAGATTGCTACGGCTGAGGTCAGAGAGGTCTTTTCCTGCTTTCTCCTCTAAGGTTTTGATGGTTTCCTGTCTCACATTCAGGTCCTTTATCCATTTTGAGTTTATTTTTGTGAATGGTGTGAGAAAGTGGTCTAGTTTCAATCTTCTGCATGCTGCTGTCCACTTCTCCCAGCACCATTTGTTAAAGAGGCTGTCTTTTTTCCATTGGATGTTCTTTCCTGCTTTGTCAAAGATGAGTTGGCCATATGTTTGTGGGTCTAGTTCTGGGGTTTCTATTCTATTCCATTGGTCTATGTGTCTGTTTTTGTGCCAATACCATGCTGTCTTGATGATGACAGCTTTGTAGTAGAGGCTAAAGTCTGGGATTGTGATGCCTCCTGCTTTGGTCTTCTTCTTCAAAATTCCTTTGGCTATTCGGGGCCTTTTGTGGTTCCATATGAATTTTAGGATTGCTTGTTCTAGTTTCGAGAAGAATGCTGGTGCAATTTTGATTGGGATTGCATTGAATGTGTAGATAGCTTTGGGTAGTATTGACATTTTGACAATATTTATTTTTCCAATCCATGAGCAGGGAATGTCTTTCCATTTCTTTAAATCTTCTTCAATTTCCTTCAGAAGCTTTCTATAGTTTTCAGCATACAGATCCTTTACATCTTTGGTTAGATTTATTCCTAGGTATTTTATGCTTCTTGGTGCAATTGTGAATGGGATCAGTTTCTTTATTTGTCTTTCTGTTGCTTCATTGTTAGTGTATAAGAATGCAACTGATTTCTGTACATTGATTTTGTATCCTGCAACTTTGCTGAATTCCTGTATCAGTTCTAGCAGACTTTTGGTGGAGTCTATCGGATTTTCCATGTATAATATCATGTCATCTGCAAAAAGTGAAAGCTTGACTTCATCTTTGCCAATTTTGATGCCTTTGATTTCCTTTTGTTGTCTGATTGCTGATGCTAGAACTTCCAGCACTATGTTAAACAACAGTGGTGAGAGTGGGCATCCCTGTCGTGTTCCTGATCTCAGGGAAAAAGCTCTCAGTTTTTCCCCGTTGAGGATGATGTTAGCTGTGGGCTTTTCATAAATGGATTTTATGATCTTTAAGTATGTTCCTTCTATCCCGACTTTCTCAAGGGTTTTTATTAAGAAAGGTGCTGGATTTTGTCGAAGGCCTTTTCTGCATCGATTGACAGGATCATATGGTTCTTCTCTTTTTTTTTGTTCATGTGATGTATCACGTTGATTGATTTGTGAATGTTGAACCAGCCCTGCATCCCAGGAATGAATCCCACTTGATCATGGTGAATAATTCTTTTTATATGCTGTTGAATTCGATTTGCTAGTATCTTATTGAGAATTTTTGCATCCATATTCATCAAGGATATTGGCCTGTAGTTCTCTTTTTTTACTGGGTCTCTGTCTGGTTTAGGAATCAAAGTAATATTGGCTTCATAGAATGAGTCTGGAAGTTTTCCTTCCCTTTCTATTTCTTGGAATAGCTTGAGAAGGATAGGTATTATCTCTGCTTTAAACGTCTGGTAGAACTCCCCTGGGAAGCCATCTGGTCCTGGACTCTTATTTGTTGGGAGATTTTTGATAACCGATTCAATTTCTTCCCTGGTTATGGGTCTGTTCAAGCTTTCTATTTCCTCCTGATTGAGTTTTGGAAGAGTGTGGGTGTTCAGGAATTCGTCCATTTCTTCCAGGTTGTCCAATTTGTTGGCATATAAGTTTTCATAGTATTCCCTGATAATTGTTTGTATCTCTGAGGGATTGGTTGTAATAATTCCACTTTCATTCATGATTTTATCTATTTGGGTCATCTCCCTTTTCTTTTTGAGAAGCCTGGCTAGAGGTTTGTCAATTTTGTTTATTTTTTCAAAAAACCAACTCTTGGTTTCGTTTATTTGCTCTACAGTTTTTTTAGATTCTATATTGTTTATTTCTGCTCTGACCTTTATTATTTCTCTTCTTCTGCTGGGCTTAGGCTGCCTTTGCTGTTCTGCTTCTACTTCCTTTAGGTGTGCTGTTAGATTTTGTATTTGGGATTTTTCTTGTTTCTTGAGATAGGCCTGGATTGCAATGTATTTTCCTCTCAGGACTGCCTTCGCTGCGTCCCAAAGCGTTTGGATTGTTGTATTTTCATTTTCGTTTGTTTCCATATATTTTTTAATTTCTTCTCTAATTGCCTGGTTGACCCACTCATTCGTTAGTAGGGTGTTCTTTAACCTCCATGCTTTTGGAGGTTTTCCAGACTTTTTTCTGTGGTTGATTTCAAGCTTCATAGCATTGTGGTCTGAAAGTATGCATGGTATAATTTCAATTCTTGTAAACTTATGAAGAGCTGTTTTGTGACCCATTATATGATCTATCTTGGAGAATGTTCCATGTGCACTCGAGAAGAAAGTATATTCTGTTGCTTTGGGATGCAGAGTTCTAAATATATCTGTCAAGTCCATCTGATCCAATGTCTCATTCAGGGCCCTTGTTTCTTTATTGACCGTGTGTCTAGATGATCTATCCATTTCTGTAAGTGGGGTGTTAAAGTCCCCTGCAATTACCACATTCTTATCGATAAGGTTGCTTATGTTTATGAGTAATTGTTTTATATATTTGGGGGCTCCGGTATTCGGCGCATAGACATTTATAATTGTTAGCTCTTCCTGATGGATAGACCCTGTAACTATTATATAATGTCCTTCTTCATCTCTTGTTACAGCCTTTAATTTAAAGTCTAGTTTGTCTGATATAAGTATGGCTACTCCAGCTTTCTTTTGGCTTCCAGTAGCATGGTAAATAGTTCTCCATCCCCTCACTCTCAATCTGAAGGTGTCCTCAGGTCTAAAATGAGTCTCTTGTAGACAGCAAATAGATGGGTCTTGTTTTTTTATCCATTCTGATACCCTATGTCTTTTGGTTGGCGCATTTAATCCATTTACATTCAGTGTTGTTATAGAAAGATACGGGTTTAGAGTCATTGTGATGTCTGTATGTTTTATGCTTATAGTGATGTCTCTGGGACTTTGTCTCACAGGGTCCCCCTTAGGATCTCTTGTAGGGCTGGTTTAGTGGTGACAAATTCCTTCAGTTTTTGTTTGTTTGGGAAGACCTTTATCTCTCCTTCTATTCTAAATGACAGACTTGCTGGATAAAGGATTCTCGGCTGCCTATTTTTTCTGTCTAGCACCCTGAAAATCTCGTGCCAATTCTTTCTGGCCTGCCAAGTTTCAAAAGAGAGATCAGTCACGAGTCTTATAGGTCTCCCTTTATATGTGAGGGCACGTTTACCCCTTGCTGCCTTCAGAATTTTCTCTTTATCCTTGTATTTTGCCAGTTTCACTATGATATGTCGTGCAGAAGATCGATTCAAGTTAGGTCTGAAGGGAGTTCTCTGTGCCTCTTGGATTTCAATGCCTTTTTCCTTCCCCAGTTCAGGGAAGTTCTCAGCTATGATTTCTTCAAGTACCCCTTCAGCACCTTTCCCTCTCTCTTCCTCCTCTGGGATACCAATTATGCATATATTATTTCTTTTTAGTGTATCACTTAGTTCTCTAATTTTCCCCTCATACTCCTGGATTTTTTTATCTCTCTTTTTCTCAGCTTCCTCTTTTTCCATAACTTTATCTTCTAGTTCACCTATTCTCTCCTCTGCCTCTTCAAGCCGAGCCGTGGTGGTTTCCATTTTGTTTTGCATTTCATTTAAAGCGTTTTTCAGCTCCTCGTGACTGTTCCTTAGTCCCTTGATCTCTGTAGCAAGAGATTCTCTGCTGTCCTGTATACTGTTTTCAAGCCCAGCGATTAATTTTATGACTATTATTCTAAATTCACTTTCTGTTATATTATTTAAATCCTTTTTGATCAGCTCATTAGCTGTTGTTATTTCCTGGAGATTCTTCTGAGGGGAATTCTTCTGCTTGGTCATTTTGGATAGTCCCTGGTATGGTGAGGACCTGCAGGGCACTTCCCCTGTGCTGTGGTATATAACTGGAGTTGGTGGGCAGGGCCACAGTCAGACCTGATGTCTGCCCCCAGCCCACCGCTGGGGCCACAGTCAGACTGGTGCGTGCCTTCTCTTCCCCTCTCCTAGGGGCGGGATTCACTGTGGGGTGGCGTGGCCCGTCTGGGCTACTTTCACACTGCCAGGCTTGTGATGCTGGGGATCTGGCGTATTAGCTGGGGTGGGTAGGCAAGGTGCACGGGGGCAGGAGGGGCGGGCTTAGCTCGCTTCTCCTTAGGTGATCCATTTCAGGAGGGGCCCTGTGGCAGCAGGAGGGAGTCAGATTCGCTGCCGGAGGTTTGGCTCCGCAGAAGCACAGAGTTGGGTGTTTGCATGGAGCGAGCAATTTCCCCGGAAGGAACCGGTTCCCTTTGGGATTTTGGCTGGGGGATGGGCGGGGGAGATGGCGCTGGCGAGCGCCTTTGTTCCCCACCAAACTGAGCTCTGTGGTCAGGGGGCTCAGCAGCTCTCCCTCCCTATGTCCTCCAGCCTTCCCGTTTTCTGAGCAGAGCTGTTACCTTTTGACCTCCCAGACGCTAAGTCGCGCTTGCTGTCGGAACACAGTCCGTCAGGCCCCTCCGCTTTTGCAAGCCAGACTCGGGGGCTCTGCTTGGCCGGCGAGCCGCCCCTCCGCCCGGGCTCCCTCCCACCAGTCCGTGGAGCGCGCACCGCCTCTCTGCCCTTCCTACCCTCCTCCGTGGGCCTCTCGTCTGCGCTTGGCTCTGGTGACTCCGTCCTGCTAATCCTCTGGCGGTTTTCTGGGTTATTTAGGCAGGTGTAGGTGGAATCTAAGTGATCAGAAGGACGTGGGGTGAGCCCAGCGTCCTCCTACGCCGCCATCTTCCCCTCCTCCTCCTGTTCATATCTAATTTTTATGTGAGTTTTTTGAACACCACTTTTTTTTTTTTTGAAGTCTGGAGTATAAGCCAAACTAGTTCTAGCGTTTCTTCTCTCTATAATATTTTCTATCATTTTTACTTCTTGAAGAAATTCTTCTAATCAAGAATTATGTAAAATACTAGGTTGTATTGTCATTTTCCGTATCTTATGGGGGTCTACAGTTTTTTAAGAAAAATAAAATTTTAATAGATGTACTACCTTTACTTAAAGAGAGTTCTAACAAATATCCAGGCTTTTGGGAACCTCTATCTCCTTTAGACCCTAGTCTGTTCCACGATCTCCTTGAGAACAAAGAATCCATTCCTCTGTGTAATTAATTAGTCTACAAAATATTTACATTATTATAACACTTCTATGCTTCACTCATTTTTTTCTTGTTTACATGTTCCTCACCATTCTTTGACCCTCAAATTTATAGGTTCTACTTCTAACTAGTATGCTTCTTTTGAACAATGAAGAAAATAAGCAAAAGTAAGTTATAAAACAGACATAAAGAGATTCATTCTGTCATTATGTTCACGTCAATAAACCAAATACTGCAATTTTTTTAAGAAAAATATTCACAGAATAAAATTAACCAAAGTAGAAGGAAAATAAATTGCAAAAGTCTTTTTTTTCCAATCTAATAAAATTTCCAAATTCCTCCATTTCAAAAAAAAAGTGTACAAAATTGGGTATGGTCATATCTTCATCAATTTCAACATAAATCAGTCTAGGTAATAAACCAACCTCAAAGATAAGTCACTGAATTTGGATTACCAAGTATTTTAAATACAATCCCTTTGGGTGGACAAAAGGAAACAGTTTATTCAACACTGCCAAATCACTGTATTTATATTAATTTGTCACTGATTTTAAAATGCACATAAAATACAAATAAAGATTAAAAAAAGAATGCTACCAAATAACTAGTGGTACTACAATTAATAGAAAAATTATTCCAGGATATCAAAGTTTCCAACTTATATAATTTTGGAAATAAGCATTTTTGGAAAGTCAAGCTTTCCATTAAATATTAAATCACAAATTATTAACTATATATATATTTACATATTGTTATATGCACTATGCATATATATCCATCCTACTTTTAGATTTTAATATTCATTCCTAACACATACTGATTTTCTAAAGACAACGTGGTCAGCTTTATTGACTATTTTTTATCTAATTGACTAATATAAGTGTTTATCATGCTATTAAATGGTAACTATAACCGTTAGGAAAAAAAAATACCTCTGATGTGTAGGAATACTGTTTACTTTCCATCAGAACATTCTTTGTATCTACCAAGAGACCTTGCAGAAGTTCTCAGTTGTAAGTTAAAGTATGAGGACCAAAGTCTAGGAATAAGACATTATCCACATAGAACCTCTAAGAACAAGGAATGTTAGTTTGTTACATTTGCTTATGAAGGTGTGGAAGAGCCCCTCCTAAGAAATGTGGTGAAAATCTCAAGACAAGGGAAGGCAATCTGGCTATGTGCATGTATGTGACATTCCTCACAACTCTGTAACATAGACCACCCAATCAGATTGTATGTCTGTATGTTACCATGTATGGGAGACAAAGAAGTAGAAATTGTATAAAAGGCTACCCCTGCTGCGCTTGGGGCTCAGTTTTTCAGGTATGAACCCACTGAGCCCATGCTGGCACGAATAAAGTTACTTCCTGGAAAGAAAAGCCTCAGTGTCATGACTCTCTGTGCAAACCTCAGGCTTGTTATATTTCTTGGGGTCTCACATCAGGGAGGTGGATACGGTGTTTTACCTCCCTTGTTGCCAGTTGTGAACCTCGGGGCACCAAGAGAGGCAACCTTGCCTGGTGCCAATGGACCACTTGATCCATAGGAGACTAGCCTCTCCCAGCATGCCAGGGCAAGGACTCCGAATGCACAAAGGAACTCAGTGAGGCCCAAAAACCAGCTCAAGGAAGATTGCCTGTAAGAACCCAGGTTCATTTTGGTAGAAATGCCCCTAAGGCAGAAGGGGAAAGAAACTGCAACTCCAAAGTGCTGGGAGCTGGGCAGGAGGTTGGAGTCACTGTGTGAATGAGACGGACAGCAGAAAGGTTCTGACCTGATCAAGGGGCTGAAGCAAGTGTTGAGTCCCAATCCAGGGTTCTGTGGTGACCTCATATGGCTTAAGGCAGAGTCAGACTTGCTTGGGAGTCGGATCCAGGTCAAGGATTAATACCGAACCCGCCAATGCTAAGAGGCACCTGAAATATCTCTGAGGGGAGAGTGGCCAGAAATGGTTGAACTGAGTGGGCAGACTCTCTAATTTAGTCCCATCCTTCCCACATTTTCCTCTCTTGTGCATGAAAGTTGTCCTTAGGTGGAGGAAATGGGTGGAAAGCAGAGTAAACTGACTCTCTTAGACTACATGTTGAGGAATTTCAGAAAGGGATATTCAGGAAATTATGGTGTAAAATTAACTCTTGGAAAGCTCTGACATTCTGTGAAACTGGCCATTGTTCGAGGTAGGTTGACCCTCTGAGGGCTCACTTGATAAAGAACCAGCTGGCTGAGTGTTCAGGGTTGTTGTGGGTGAATCCAGGCCACCCCAACCAATTTCCTTACATTGACTGTTGGCAAGTCTCTTCTGTTGAAGAGAACTGTAAAGTTATGATGGCTCGTGTCACAGTTTCCTCCAAATGCCACCCCAAAACTGAAAAACCCATACTGTCAGGAGAGCCTGAGGACCATATACCCCACTGTACCTTTCACTGACACCTGTGCTTCCAGCCACCCTGGCTGCCAAAAGCCCACTGGAGTCTGCCCATAGTCCCAAGGTCTCGCCACCTCTAGCACTACCAGCCTCTCTGAATGTTGCCAGCTTACCTGGACCACTGGTCCTAACCCCATACACCCCTCTGTCAGGCCAGCAGAGACAGTCTCTCCCTGCAGCAACACCAGGGAGCCCTACAGATGCCACTGAGGGAAACTCGGAGACCCATCTATTATGATCAGGAAGGCCATATCTGAGCAGGCCAGTGTGTTTTTGTGTATTAACTCTTTACCACTATAGACTTCCTAAATTGGAAGCACCATACTCCTTCCTACACGGAGAAGCCCCAGGCTATGATAGAACTAATGTAGTCCATAATTCAAACCCATAAACCTACCTGGACTGACTGCTGCCAACTCCTCTTGACCCTCTTCCACACAGAGGAGCATCACTTAATTACCCAGGCAGCCCTGAAATGGTTAAAGGATAAGGCCCTGGCTGGGACACTAGACACCAAGGCTTATGCTCAGGCTCATTTCCCTGGGGAGGACCCCAAATGGGTCCCATATGACCCAAGTGTAGACGGAAGGTTTGTAAGCACCAAACAGTATCAAGAAGCTCTTCTAAATGACATTAGGAAAGGGGGGGAAAGGCCACAAATATGAGTAAAACATCAGAAGTACTCCAGGAACCCAAGGAGAGCCCAAGCCAATTCTGTGAGAGACTACATGAGGCATTTTGTCTCTACACCCTTTTTGATTCAGAGGCACTCATAAACCAACAGATGGTCAATGTGGCTTTCATAGGCCAGGTCCAAGGGGACATCTGGCAGAAGCTGGAGGGTTTTGCCAACATGAATGCCAGTCAGTTGCTGGAAATAGTAACTAAGGTGTTTGTTCAACCATAGCCAGGCAGCACAGAGGGAAGATCACCAGAAGATACAGAAAAAGGCAGACTTATTAGCTACTGCCTTGGTGGAGAGGTCAGAACGTTCTTGGAAAGGTGCCCCGCAGGGACGGGGATGAGGCCAAAAAGGGGAACGGTGGGGAGGAGGGTCTCGCCCAGGACCAAAGTTAGGATGGAACCAGTGTGCCCACTGTCATCAGGAGGGCCACAGGAAAAATGAGTGCCTCCAGTGGCCAGATACTTCTCAGCAGGGCCCAAGCAAAAAGAAAGAGGATATATGGTCCAGGGCCGATATCAACCTGCATCACAGCCCCATTGGGCCCCCAAAGATGATTCTGTGGGGCTAACCACCATAGAGAACTATGAGGAGCACTAGGACAGACCGGGCTCTATTTTGTTAGGCCCCCAAGAGCCTATGGTCTGAATAAACATGGGGAGCCAATCCATCGACCTCATGGTAGACACTGAGGCAGAACACTAGATGGTGACCCAAACCATGGGCACCCTTTCACAGAGACAAGCCACCATTGTGGGGGCCACAGGCAATCGGACATGCCATCCCTTCCTGCTGCCTTGGTGATGCAATTTAGGCAGCCATGAAATCATCCATGAATTCCTGTACCTCCCCAACTGCCCCGTGGCTTCAAAGAGCCAGGACCTGTTGGGAAAGCTGCAGGTACAGATAACTTTCAACTCCCATGGATAAGCTGCACTGACCTTACAAAAGCCAGAAGCAACGACTAACTCTCACGATTCCCCAAGGATAAGAGTAGCATCTCTACAGTCTCAAGGAAGAATCACAACTGGTGCCTAAGCTTCCCTTTAGGATCCCTAGGGTGTGGGCTGAAGACAACCCACTGGGATTGGCCTGTAACATACCCCTTGTGGTTGTAGAGCTAAAGCCAGGGGCAGAGTCCACCCACCAGAGACAATACTTCATCCCTGCAAGGCACAGATCGAGATCCAGAAGTACCTGGAGAGGCTTTTAGAGTATGCAATCCTCTAGCCATGCCAGTCATCTTGGAACACACCCCTCTTACCTGTCCAAAAGCCCAGCACACCCAATAATGAAGGAACAGAAAGAGAAATCAAGAAATTGATCCCATTTACAAATACATCAAGAACCAGAAAATACCTAGGAATAAACCTAACTAAAGATGTAAAATATCTGTATGCTGATAACTACAGAAAACTTATGAAGGAAATTGAAGAAGACACAAGGAAATGGAAAAACATTCCATGCTCATGGACTGGAAGAATAAATATTGTTAAAATGTCAGTACTATCCAAAGCAATCTACACATTCAATGCAATCCCAATCAAAATTGCACCAGCATTCTTCTCGAAGCTAGAACAAACAATCCTAAAATTTGTATGGAACCACAAGAGACCCTGAATAGCCAAAGTAATATTGACAAAGAAAACCAAAGTGGGAGGCATCATAATCCCAGATTTTAGCCTCTACTACAAAGTTGTAATCATCAAGACAGCATGGTATTAGCACAAAAACAGACACATAGACCAATGGAATAGAATAGAGACCCCAGAATTGGACCCACAAATGTATCTTTGACAAAGCAGGAAAGAGTATCCAATGGAAGAAACACAGTCTCTTTAACAAATGGTGCTGGGAGAACTGGGCAGCAACATGCAGAAGGATGAAACTAGACCACTTTCTTACACATACACAAAAATAAACTCAAAATGGATGAGAGACCTAAATGTAAGATAGGAAGCCATCAAAACCCTAGAGGAGAAAGTAGGCAACAACCTCTTTGACCTCAGCCACAGCAATTTCTTGCCCAACACATCTCCAAAGGCAAGGGAATTAAAAGCGAAAATGGCTATTGGGACCTCATCAAGAAAAAAACGTTTCTGCACTGTAAAGGAAACAACCAACAAAACTAAAAGGCAATCAACAGAATGGGAAAAGTTATTTGTAAATGACATATCAGATAAAGGGTTAATATCCAAAATCTATAAAGAACTTCTCAAACTCAACACCCAAAAAACAAATAATCCAGTCAAGAAATGGGCAGAAGACACTTTTCCAAAGAAGACATCCAGATGGCTAACAGACACATGAAAAGATGCTTAACATCACTCACCGTCAGGGAAATACAAGTCAAAACCACACTGAGATATTAACTCACACTAAAATGTCTAAAATTAACAACTCAGGAAACAACAGATGCTGGTGAGGATGTGGAGAAAAGGGAACCCTCTTGCACTGTTAGTGGGAATGCAAACTGGTGCAGCTGCCCTGGAAAACATTGTGGAGGTTCCTCAAAAAATTAAAAACAGAACTACCCTATGACCCAGCAATAGTACTACTAAGAATTTATCCAAAGGATACAGGAGTGCTGATTCATAGGGGCACATGTACCCCAATGTTTACAGCAGCACTTTCAACAATAGCCAAATTATGGTAGGAGTCTAAATGTCCATCAACTGATGAATGGATAAAGAAGATGTGGTTTATATATACAACAGAATACTACTTGGCAATGAGAAAGAATGAAATCATGCCATTTGCAGCAAGATGGATGGAATTGGAAGGTATTATGCTGAGTGCAATAAGTCAGTCACAGAAAGATAGATATGTTTTTGCTCATATGTGGATCCTGAGAAACTTAACAGAAGACCATGGGGAAGGGAAAAGGAAAAAAAAAAGTTACAGAGAGGGAGGGAGGCAAACCATAAGAGACTCTTAAATATAGAGAACGATCTGAGAGTTAATGGTGGGGGGGAGAGGAGAAAATGGGTGATGGGCATTGAGGAGGGCACTTGTGATGAGCACTGGGTGTTGTATATAAGCAATGAACCACGGGAATCTATGCCAAAAACGAACAGCACATTCTACACACTGTACATTAGCCAATTTGACAATAAATCATATATTTTTTTAAAAAGCCTGGCACAGATGACTATCGGCCAATTCAGGACCTGCAACCAGTAAACCAGGCCACCATCACCATACACCCAGTGGTCCCAAACCTCTATGCACTTCAGGAGTTCATCCCTGCCAAAGCCACCTTCTTCACCTGCTTGAACCTCAAAGATGCTTTCTTCTGCATCCACATGGCCCCCCAGAGCCAGTCGATCTTTGCCTTCCAGTGGGAAAGTCCTAAAAATGGTGACAAGGGCCAGTTGACTTGGACCAGATTGCTTCAGGGGCTCAAAAACTCGCCAACCATTTTTGGCATTGCATTAGCCTCTGACTTAAAAGCCTTCCCAGCAGATCAGTATGACTGTGTCCTGTTTCAGTACATAGATGACTTGCTGCTGGCTAGAAGGTCCCAGGAGGATAGCATGGAAGGGACTCAGCAGCTCCTTACCCTCCTATGGGAAACCGGCTACAAGGCCTCAAGGAAAAAGGCCCAAATCTGTCAAGAGAAAATCAACTATCTCGGCTTCCACCTGTCCCAGGGACAATTCCAACTTAGCCCAGAAAGGAAGCAGGCTGTTTCTTTGACCCTGGTCCCATCAACCTGACGCCAGGTTCAGGAGTTTCTTGGGGCTGCAGATTTCTGTAGAATCTGGATACCTAACTTTTCAGTCCTGGCAAAACCCCTCTATGAAGTTACAAAAAGGGGGAAAACAAGAGCCCCTAATCTGGGAATTGGTACAGCAGAAGGCCTTTGAGGAAATAAAATGAGCCCTCACTAATGCACCTGGTTTGGGGCTCTCAGACATGACCGAGCCTTTATTTCTGTATGTCCACAAGTGCACTGGCATTGTGGTGGGAGTCCTAACCCAGATGTTGGGGTCATGGCATCGCCCAGTGGCATCTCTCTCCAAGCAGCTTGACTCTGTTCCCCAAGGCTGGTCACCCTGCCATGGCCCTCTTAGTGTCTGAGGCTGACAAGTTAACTATGAGACAAAAATTGACAGTCCAAGTGCCACATTCACTACTGACATTAATGGAATGCAAGGGACAATACTGGCTAGCCAAAACTAGGATGATCAGGTATCAGGGAATGTACTGTGAGAACCTGTGCATTCACCTAGAAGTGGTACAGACCCTACTGCTCACAACCCTATTGCCTGTCGGGCCAGGGCAGCCTGACCATGACTGCACTAAAGTCATGAATGAGGTATTCTCCAGTCAACCAGACTTAAGGCACTCCAGTCCCTCAAGGACCCCAACACTGGAACTTCACTGACAGTAACAGTTTTGTCAAAGAGGGAGAGTGCCTTGCAGGTTATTCTGTGGTGACCCTGAATTCTATCATTGAGGCCAAACCCCTGCCAAAGGGGACTTGAGCACAGAAGGCAGAGCTCATAGCACTAACCCAAGCCCTCCGATTGGTTGCAGGGATACAGGTTAATATATACAAAGATGCTTAAGTATGCCTTCACCACCCTTGACACACATGGGGCAGGCGCTCGCGTGCTCTCTCTCTCTCTCTCTCTCTCTCTATATATATATATATATACATATATATATATACAGTCTAAGAAACTCAGGAGAAAAAGACATCAAGTATGGTAAGAAAATCCTTGAACTCTTAGATGCTGTGTGGGCTCTAAAAAAGTGGCAGTCATGCATTGTCAGGGACATCAAAGAGGAGACGCCACAGATGCATGGGGAAACCACAAGGTAAACCAAGAGGCAAAACCTGCCGCCTCAAAGAAACAGCAGAATCAGTGGCTTTCACAACCACACTGTTCCTTAGTCCACTGGTGGAATGGGACCCTAATTACTCACAACATGAAAGTGCGTGGCTTAACACTGAAAATGGAAGCTACCTCCCAGGTAGATGGTGGAAATTTGAGTAGCAATTCCTGAGGCCCTGGCTCCAGCTTTTGTCAAGCAGTTCCATCAGGAAACCCGTATTGGCTGGACAGCTCTTGAGACTACGCTGAGCCAACAGTTCTACACCCCTTGACTCTCCAGCATAGCCTGAGCAGTACAAGAACAATGTGAAACATGTGCCTGGAATAAACCACGTCAGGGACCCAAGGCTGCCCCTGGGGTAGAGAGTGCTGGGGGAGCCCCGTTTGAAAATATAATGGTGGACTTCACTGAGCTTCCTGGGGTCCAAGGCTCTAAATATCTGTTGGTCTTTGTGTGCACTTTCTCAGGCTGGATGGAAGCCTTCCCTACTCGCACAAAAAGGCACATGAAGTGGCCCAACTTCTTCTAAAATAAATCATTCCTCGATCTGGTATCCCTATCACTATGGGATCAGATAACGGGCCAGCGTTCATGGCTGAGGTGGTGCAGCTGGTGGCGAAGGGGTTAAAAGTCACCTGGAAGTTACACACAGCATATTGACCCCAGAGATCTGGGAAGGTGGAACAAATGAACCGAACCATGAGGCTGCAATTAAATAAACTAGGTCAGGAAACCCACCTACACTGGAGCCAGGTGTTGCCAATGGCCTTGTTAATCAGGTGTAGCCCACTAAACAAACAGAGTTCTCCCCTTATAAAATCCTTTATTGGCACTCTCCCCCCATCACCAGGGGTTTAAGGGGGGAACTAAATGGGATAGGCAATCTAACCCTAAGACAAAAGATGTGAGCCCTCCGCTCTACCCTAACCACCTCACACCACTGGGTTAGGGAGTGATTACCTGTGAATCTGACCACAGATGCCCACCCCTTTAAAGCAGGAGATGCAGTATGGGTGAAGAAATGGAATGTCCAACCCCTAAAACCTCTCTGGAGAGGCCCATTCACTGTCATTTTGTCCACCCCTACTGCAGTAAAGGTGGCCGAGGTGGGTCCCTGGACTTAATACAGCAGAACGAAGCCAGCATCTTGAAACTGGGTATACATTCCTGATCCATCAACGCCCTGCAAGCTGACCATACAGAAGAATCAATGTGCAACTCCAGAGCTCTAGGAGACTACAGCCCTCCTTCAGTCACTCCAGAAGCTAACTAATCTATGCATGGCAGAAGCTTAAGGAATCGACCGTCTGGTGGAACAAATAGATTGTCCTTATTTTCTGTATCTGTTTCCTTACTGTGATGCACTGTCACCCTTTGTTTCTCACTGTCAACTGTGATTCTTGCTCTACTTTTTGCCATAGGATTGTCAGAGGCTGCCTGGCCCACTGGAAGTGTGGTGAGAGGTTTCTGTTAGCACTCACCTCCCTTTTGTGGATAGGATACTTCATTGGTGTTGGTTGCTTCTAATCTGGACCTAGATTTCTCATCTTATGACTCATGCATTCACATAAGCATGTCAGGCCAGGAAGTCACTTGGAACTTACTATACCATACACACTTCTAATGTCAGGGAAAAGTCCTGGGACCTGAAGACACAGCAAGACCACCTATTCTGTCAACAGAAGAGTTAATACACTTGTTTTGACCCACAGTACTCCCCAACTGAGAAATGGTTGCAGGTCCGACACTCCCAGGATGGGGGGTAATTAATCAGCCAAGCCCACATTGCCAGTATCAGTACTTTTTGATGTGTGTGTTATTAACAAACACCCCTTGTTGGTGCAAAATTGTGGATGTCTACCAGGGGAACAAGAATACAGCTTCAATGTCAAGTATATGTGTGAATAGGCCTTGCCCCAATCCATATGTTACAGTGATTGCTGGGCTTACTGCCCCTATTGGAGCTGTGCCTTTTGGGCCACTTGGAATGGTAAAGATAAGGTGGCACTCCTCCAAAAGGGGACTGCAACATCCAGCTGTAAAATGGGAGCCTGTAACTCCGTTAATTTTAATGTCTTTAATCCAGGGGACCCCAAATGGAAAAATGGCCTCAGAATTGTTGTATATATATATGGGTGAGGCACTGACCCAGAACTATGTTGTACTTCAAGAGGGTTGCTGTCTCACTCCAAGCCTCAACTCACATAGTCTTTATTTCCATATGAGGAAATAGAAAGTAGCCCTCCCCCCATCTCTACCACAACAAGAAACCTGTTCCCTGCCTTAGCAGAAACTATAGCCCAGACCCTAAAGATCTCCTCTTGCTATGTTTGCAGGGCCAACATGGGGGATCAATGGCCATGGAAAGCTAAAGAATTAGATCTCCATGAACCTTATAAGGGAACAGTCCTACTAGCAGGGTTTGCTCCTCAAAACCTCAGCTATTGGGAAAAACTGCCTTGCCCACTAGGGAAGAAAGTTTCTGTTGGAAGCTTAATATGCCTAGTCCAAAGATTTTATAACTCAACTGCCCAGGAAGCCCAATGTTGGGGGTCCCCAGATCACCTTGAGCTAGATCCCCACCCCTTGTCTAATTTCTCTCATCTCAGAGAAGCCTGGGACAATGTCAATGCAGCCATTGAATGGTAGGCCCCAGGTGGACTATACCGGATATGTGGAAAGACAGCCTATACAGTACTTCCCCTAGGGTGGTCAGGGTCATGTGTGCTGGAAACTATTCGTCCATCTTTCTTCCTGCTCCCACTTGCCATTTGGAAGTCCACTTGCCATTTGGAAGCCCAAGTGTATGGAGACAGGGAGACTCAAAGAAAACAACATGCCTTACAAACTGGCAAATGGAAAGCTGATGAATGACCTCCCAAACATAAAATCCAATATTATGGCCCTGTCACCTGGGCAGAGAATGGGTTCTGGGGCTATCCCACTCCCATTTACATGCTAAACCGCATAATCAGATTACAAGCAGTTGTAGAAATTATAACCAAAGAAACTGCCAGAGCTCTTAATTTACAAGCCAAGCAGCAAGCCAAAATGTTCAATGCTATCTATCAAAATCACTTGGTCTTAGATTACCTGCTTGCTTCTGAGAGAGGAGTGTGTAGAAAGTTTAACCTGAGCAACTGCTGCCTACAGATAGATGATGAAGAAAAAGTCATAAAAGAGATCACAGATCAAAGGAGAAAGGTTGCTCATGTCCCAGTCCAGACCTGGAAAGGTTGGGACTCCAGGAAGTTATTTAGAGGATGTTTTTCAACTCTTGGGGGATTCAAAACCCTCATTAGAATTATCTTCTTGAGTTTGGGAGCTTATTCAATCCTACTTTGTCTAGTTACCTGGTTGTATAGTCTGTCTCCAGCCTCACTGAGGCAATGGTGAAAAGGAAAACAGCCATGCATGTGATGATGTTCTAGAAATATAAACCTCTAAACCAAGATGATGCTCTTTGACCCAAAATACGGGGGTCCAGGCATCGAAGGGAGGAATGTGGTAGAGCCCCTCCCTAAGGAATGTGGTGAAAACCACAAGGGAAGGTAACCTGGTTATGTGCAGGTACAGGACATTCCTCATGACTCTGTAACATAGACCACCGACTCAGACTGTATATCTGTATGTTACCATGTATGGGAGACAAAGAAGTAGAAGTTGTATAAAAGGCTACACCCTGCTGCACCTGGGCCTCAGTTTTTCAGGTACAAACCCACTGAGCACATGCTGGCACAAATAAAGTTACTTCCTGGAAAGAAAAGCCTCAGTGTCATGACTCTCTGTGCAAACCTCGGTCCCATTACAAAAGCAAAGACAAAAATGTTACAAATACAATACTTTAAAATATGCAAGGTGATGTGCCTAATTATATTCTCAATTCAACTCTCAATTTCTACCTTGCAAAGAGAAAATCTTTAAAACAATATTTAAGAAGTTGATTGTGTAGTTTATGGATTATCTAAAGCTTTTCGTCCAAATAATAGTCAATTCATTGAAAGAGAAGAGTAAAACTCAAATTAGTTACTTTTCTACCATCTTGAAATTCTTACACACAGCTCATACTATGACAAATTCTAAATTAATTAAAAAATAAACAAAAACAAAAATCCATTTAAAAAAAAAGATGATTTAACATTTATCTTAGAAATGGAAGACTTTTCTGGGGCACCTGGGTGGTTCAGTCAGTTAAGCATCTGACTTCAGCTCAGGTCATGATCTCATGGTTCAGGAGTTCGAGCCCCATGAGGGGCTCTGTGCTGACAGCTCAGAGCCTGGATTCTGTGTCTCCCTCTTTCTGCCCCTCCACCACTCACTCTGGCTCCCTCTCTCTCTCAAAAATAAACAAACATTGGAGCACCTGAAAGGCTCAGTCAATTAAGCATCCAACTTTGGCTCCAGGTCAGGATATCGTGGTTCGTTAGTTCAAGTCCCATGTCAGGCTCTTTTGCTGATGGCTCAGAGCCTGAAGCTTACTTCAGATTCTGTGTCTCCCTCTCTCTCTGCTCTCCCTTGCTCATTGCTCTCTCTCTCTTCTCTCTCTCTCTCAAAAATAAACATTAAAAAAATTATCTTTAAAAAATATAATAAATAAACATTTTTTTAAAAAGGAAGGTTTTTCTAAACAGAACCAATTACAAAGGAGGAAAAATTGTGTTTAAAACCCAAAAACATAATCAATAAAATATACCACCCACACTCACAAATACAAAAACATCCTTTATACGTAAAAAGAAACACTCAAAAATAAAAGGCCAGTGGCTGGAAAAAATACTTTCAACAAACATAACAAAGGTTAATATCTAAAGAACTTACACAAAGATACAAGAATATGGCTAGAACTTTATGAGAAAAACAGGCAAAGGAGCATGAATAATTCATGAAAGATGAAACTAAAATGCAAAGAAAGAAACAAATTAAAACAAAGTGGGAAAAATACCTACTTGGCTGTTAAATCAGCAAAGATATTAAAACATAATATGAAAATGGCAATACTTTACTGAACATTGCACACAAATTATTACAGAACCATATTCAACCATTAGGAAACATATCAAGGTAATGTGTATCAATAGCCTTAAAAAGTTTTAAACTTTGATCCAGTAATTCTGTTTTGGGGAAACTATCTTAAGGAAAAACCCTTCACAATGTGGGGAAACACCTTTTAGTTATGTTTTTTCTTGTGATATTTATAGTATTAAACTTATAAGAAACTACCTAATATCTAAGAATGTGTGGATACAAAGAAAAGGGCTGAGTAAGCAGTAGCAAATTCTGCTTACTGCCATGTACTGGCATTGGGATCTTCAACAGTCCACTTACCTTCTCTGTATCTGTTTTTGTTCTTTCATTTCAAAATGAGGATAATAGTGTCCATATCATAGAATGGTAAGGACTAAAATTAATATATGTAAAATTACATAGTCTGGTACATAATTAGCACTGTAATATATATGCAGTCATTCAAAATTAAGAACAGGAAAAGGCTTACACTTAAATGTCAGGTGAAAAAGTAAGACATTAAGATGGTACATATCGGCCAACCAGCAAAGTGAACATGTTGACAAAATGTCAACAGTGAAAACAAAAAACAAACAAGATTTACTAGGGAATTGGATAGCATAAATTAAGTTTACTGTGCATTTAAGCTATGCAAGCTCTCTAGTATAATGCTAGAAGTTGCTTTAATTGACTAGAGCTAATTATTAGTTCTCTGGAGCTAATAATTGTTAACTATGCAAACTGTCTAAACTAAAAGCTTTTCTTCCTGAAACACTTTTTACAGATCCCAACTTCTTAAAAGACTATTACAGCACTCCCAGTTGGCTGGCCTCCAAGTTTTCTAGCAAAAGCTCTAAGTGCAGAACCCTTCTCACTCACCCACATACAGCACAGATAATGTCTATTTTAGTTAGATTTGCAATATTAACATGCTGGAATCAATAGTTCCTGAAGAGAGCCATCTATTTTATGGGAGCAAAAAGCTGTTTGTATTCTATTTATGGTAACTAATTTTCAAAGTTACTTTCTGACTGAAGATAAGTTTCAGTAACAACCAAAGGTCAAAAATTGCTGTGCTTTTTTTTTACTAAAGTGAAAGAATGCAAGAAAGAAAAATAAAAGAAAGAAACCCAAGTTGCATTATAATGATACAAAAGAAACCCCTTTTAGCTTTAAGAGGAAAAACAGAGAGAGAAAGAGAGAGAGAAAGAGAGAGAGAGATTGAGAGAGAGAGAGCGAGGTTCTTGTCTCCTGCCACACCAGAAATAGAAATAACATACACTCCACCCAGGGACTATATAAAACATATGGACAAAGATTGATGAGCTAAATTCATTAACAGAATAGAGAAAAGGTCCTTTTGTTTTACTGTGTTCTATTCATTTGATGGATACCCAGAGTTTTAGACTCTGAAAGTGGTAAGATCAAGTTTCCAACTGAATTATAAGAAACTCAGTAGTTGATAAAGAAATAATGAATTGGCTCCTAATTCACATGATTGGTCAATCAACTTAGTATCTGGCTCTAGCAGCTCATAGATTCAAATTAGAGGCAATGTTTGGTCATGTAATCCACCCTATTTCTTACCTCTTTGGTTGCTCCTGTAGAATTTGTATCTGAAGGGGAAAGGTCAATACATTCATTCAATATCAAATTACCACAGGTCTCCTCTTTAATAACTCAGTCACAGAGTACACTCCTCCTTCCTCACAACACACACACATCCAGCACCCAAAAGAGTTTTTATAAAGTAGGCAGAATATTGGACCCATGAGCCAGGGATCACCACTCACTATTCCCCATCCTGTGAAGTATAAAAGGGAAAAAAAAGTTCATTTTTCCTATCTCCCTTTTTTGTAATTTTTAAATGTGTCACTTATAAAATCACACCCATTTGATTAACATCTAGGATCAGCCTTCAGTGAATATAAGCTACATGCATGAACACTAATTAAAATGTTGTATACATGACATTTTTAAAAGGCTGTTTAAAGGTGCTTGGGTGGCTCAGTCAGTTAAGTGTCTGACTCCTGATTTCAGCTCAGGTCATGATCTCACAGTTCATGAGTCAGGGTCCTGCATCGGGCTCCACACTGCCAGTGCAGAGCCTGCTTGGGAATCTCTCCCTCCCTCTGCCCCTCTCATGCTCTTGCTCGCTCTGTCTCTCTCACTCTCCCTCTCTCACTAAAGTAAGTAAGTAAGTAAGTAAGTAAGTAAGTAAATACTTACATAAGTAAGAAAATAGCTGTCTAGCTCTACAGTCATCTACTCATCTGGTATGAGTGGTAAACATGACAGTTCCTTTTACCTTAATGTCAGTCATGCACTGAGAGTCATAGAACAAGCTGGTAAGAAAAATTTCAGTTGAAAGTAGCATTTAAAAAATCACTTGCAAGATCTACCTTTTGGAAGACTAAAAATATTTTCAGTTTAGTCAGCAACATCTTTGCTTTATCAATTAACCACATCATATTTTTGCTCCTGAATCAACTTTTTTCATGATCCAGACTACCTTTCCCACTTCAATGCTCCTGTCAGTCTATGCTTTAAAGTGCAAAGAATGCATCTTAACTCTAGCCAACAGAAAGCGGAAGGGAAATCTCCAATAAGAATAATGATATTATGTATTTCAAAAACCAGAACAGTTCTTTTAACTGCTGAGGACACTTGTCTTCATTATTATTCCCTTCCATAAATATGTGTGGCCTAGAGTTAGCTACATGTATTAGCTAGCAGGGTCCTCAAAATGTTAATTATTCCATGGGAGACTAATATGTTGAGTGTACAGCATATACAGTGCTATTTGGCTATAAGAACTACCCACACACACCTGATTATAATGGGGGCAGTAGATTATTGAGCAGGAGAGGGAGGGCACAACTGTCCTGAACTGAGACATTTCTTAGGAACCAAGGACTTTGAGAGCAGAAAGTCAAGTCAGGATCTTTAGTCTTTCTAAAGTAACAAAAGTTTATTACATACTCTTAAGAGCTGTCAGCAACCATATCTTCTGAATGTAGGAAGCCACTCTGAAGAGAAAGAGTAGCAGACACCAAATATAGGTGAGGAACCAAAATAAAAGATAGCAAGGATCCCAAATGCCTCTACTTATCTCTGCCCTCATCATGCCTCCTTCTTACTGATACGCATCAGGATACTTCTTCTATGCTCTTCCTTTTACTGAAGCTATTTATCCTGGCTGTATAAACACCTGTTGTTTCTTTGGCTCATTCCCTCAATGGCTGATGGTGTAATGAAGAAGACATATCAGAAAATCACATAAATATGGTATGGTAAGTACATCATAACACAGATTTGCATACCACTGGGGCAGCACTAGCAGTAAGGAGGGTGTTAGAAGGTGTGGGAGCCAAAATGTGCCTAGCATCTTGAAGGACAAGAAGAGTTGGCTAAGGAAGATGAGAGAAGGAGCCTTCCAAGCACCTAGGCAGAGAATGGCTAACACAAATGTAAGGAAAAACAAGGCAAAGAGAAATGTTTCCTGGGCAGATGGCTGTGGGGTTTGCTGTGCTATCCTTCTATTTTTAACAGTTTTTGACAGTTTTTTTCTTCTTATATCTCCTTTTCCAACTAGTTTCCTCTCCTCATACTCCTCAACTAGTCCAAAAGAAAGCTCATCTTAATAAAATGAATATTTCCCATTAATAGGCAAATCCCTCATTTTAAAAAGGATGAATAAAAAGCTCTTTTTCAAAAGAATTCAAGTTAAATTTAGGCTCAACTCCACAAAGGGGGAAAAAATCTGTGTCTATTACATTTCTCTTTCATTGCAGACTGGATATATTTTCATTCACCTTTCTGCTCTCATTACACAAGGGTTGATAAGTGGGTTGGACTTGGTAGTATTCTCTCACCTGAAGTGTAGATCTAATAATCCCAGATAAAGACTGTCTCAAGCTTGCTGATGTTTTTACACTGCTAGATTATGTAATAAATAATGGCCTTTTTTATTTGTAACATCATGTAATTCTCTCTAGGCATCAAACCAAGCTTCCTTTTCCACTACTAAACAGTCCCACACTTGTTCTGCTTTGAAATCATTTAGGCTCAGCCAAGAGTTTTATTGCTCAGTCCGGTCTTCCCCTGGTTCTCAACTTTGCATCAAGCACTTTTGTCTCAGCCCCAGCTGACTAAGGAACATTGGTTCCCAACTTTGCATCAAGCACTTTTGTCTCAGCCCCAGGGGACTAAGGAAGGTTGTTACTTTCCTTCTCCTTCAGTGGAGTTGGTGCTGTGCTACTTCTGTCTGCCATCTTATTGCCAGCCACAGTTTGAGCTTTATGCTGTAATCTAGGCTGTTTTTAACCCCTTGCCACAGTGTCATTTAAGTATCCGTCACAGAAGTTGGACAGTGATTACCATCTAGCCCATAGAATGGCCTCTGGATCAAGACTGGTAGGGCTACCCTTCTTCACTTCACTTAGTCAACTATTTGACTGAACTCTGCTGAAAGTTTTCAAGTCAAGCTTGAGCAAGAAGCAATCCCAATATGGACAGGACAAAAATATAAACAAAGGCAACAATAATCAGGGCAGCTTCATGTTACAGTAATGGTTTCTTCCTTGAAACCATTGTGTCACTTGTTCTATCCCTGTCCTGAGCTACTTACCAACTAACCGACCTTCTGAGTTTGAGGTCTTTCAGTAGCAGTCACACCCCAGTTCCCAGGAAAATTATGATGTATAATAAGAAGAGTAAATAGGTACCCATTCCCCAACCAGGGCAGGGCTCAGAATCAAGTCTCTACTGACCTGGAGCTCAGTCCCCTTTTCATAAACACTGAATTCTCTTATTATGCTCTACAAGGAAGATCAGGCCCATTGCACTTGGACCTTTTTCTGATAATGAATTTCCAGACCCTAAATTTCTACTCCCAATTTACTTTCCTTCCCAATATATTTCCCTAGTATTGAACTGAAGTTATGACCTATTTTCTGTGTTGGTTATTCTCCATTTGACCCCTACCATGGTCCATATTTTGCCCAGCTATGTGTTCCAGGAGGCTGACCCCTAAGGACTGCATCATGCAGGTTCCTCTCCTGTCTGGCTTGCAGCTGAGCCAATGAGTGCTACCAGCAGATCAGAGGATGAGATGAGAAAAAGATGAGGATATTTCTTCTCTATTCTCTCTTTGCTTCAATGTTCTATCTCTGGCTGTATTCCTCCACAGCTACAGCTACAGCTTCTCCTCCAGAACTCAAGTTCCTACTTAGCTCTGGTAACACTATCTTCTCACCTTGATCCCTCAGTCCTAGGGGTAGGAGAATCTTCCTGCTGATGCTGATAAAAAGGAGCCACATCAACCATTAAGGGTACAAGTACCCTTAATCCTGCCCACACTTAGTAAGTAGTACCTTACTTAACATCTCTTAATTTAAACTATTTTAGGTGAACTGTGTTTCCTTCTGGAGCCCTGACAATATACTTCTTATAGTAGACATCTGTAGTTTTGATGAGTCTGAATTCACACCCCACCCCACAGATTGCTTAATAAAAGTAGTCTAACTTCCATTTCTGGAATCTACTCTCACCCCATAATGCCCACATGTTTGGGGGTAAACTTACTCCATCCCTGACTCTGAGGATGGAGCATGAGGATCAGTACTATGCTTACCAATATAACTCGAGCTCACCACAAATAATGGCTAGAGATAGACACATGACTTGAGTCCAATGGGATTGAAGTCCAAAGCTTCCATATGACTTAGCCAAGAAAGACAAGCTTTCTTCCACCAGATAGGACTGTACTGAGGATGTAGTATTTAAAATGCTTCAAATAGAAGGAGCCAAGAGAAGAGAACACTGTGCAGATGAGGAAGACCTTGGAAAAGAAAGCACAGAGAACTGCAAAGAAGCCAGGTCCTCAATGACATCATTTGAGCAGCTAGATCAAGTGTGTTTGGCAAAAACTCCATATGGGTTTTTTGCTACATGAGCCAACAAGGACCATTTTTTTTCAGCAACTTTGAGTATTCAAAACCTGCAGAACCAAGAATCCTAAGGGATACAACACCATCCTAAGCTCCCAGTCTAGTAATATGTCAAATCTACCTCAATACTCCTATGAAGGCTAGGAACTTGCTATACACACATAGATGCCCCAGAGATCATCTAGGAGCCCGTGTCTACTTCCAAGTATTTCCTATGAGAAGATTCCTTTGCCTGCATCTTCCATCTGTTGGACACCCCACTATACAACCTCAGACCCCAAAGCATGAATCACAAATGAAGATGGCCAAAGTCCCTGGGCAGCATGCCTAGCTAGACCTATTCTGACCTCTCTCACATGGAGGTATCAAAGTCTCCTCCCACACCTGTCCTACTTACTACAAGTAAACCACTACTCTTGCTAATATATCCTAAGGTACACCAACCATGTGTTTCCTGAGCTATTACTTCCCTGCCCTCTACACAAGCTAACAATTTCCTCTGGGGTGCTATTGCTTAGCAGATCCCAAACATACTTTCAACCTGCTACTCATCTAACCCTCTCCCAAGACAGGAGCCAAAGGTATTTACCGCCTCGTTTTTTGCACACAACCCATATCAGACTGACATGTATGGGGCATACTTCTTCCCTATACCTCCACAAAACTCCAGAGTTTACCATAGGTTCCTCACTCTCACCAACCTGTCCTGCCAATGTCCCAGGAATACATTCTGCTATAAATTTCTCCAAAAACCATATGGACATAGTCACAAGTTTATTCACTCTATCAACATTTTTAAAAAATAATTGTGGGGGCGCCTGGGTGGCGCAGTCGGTTAAGCGTCCGACTTCAGCCAGGTCACGATCTTGCGGTCCGTGAGTTCGAGCCCCGTGTCAGGCTCTGGGCTGATGGCTCAGAGCCTGGAGCCTGTTTCCGATTCTGTGTCTCCCTCTCTCTCTGCCCCTCCCCCGTTCATGCTCTGTCTCTCTCTGTCCCAAAAATAAACGTTGAAAAAAAAAATTAAAAAAAAAAATAATAATTGTGTACAATATCCTGCACTAGACTCTATGGGATATATAAAGGTAAATAAAACTGAGGCAAGAAATTACCCTCAAGAAATACTTAGGCTAGCAGAAGTAAGAAAAACATACAAATAACTCTTACCTAAAAAACTGATGTTTCCCCAATAGAGAACTCCAGACAATAAGAGATAACTGCTACCTGTGGATATCAGTACAGAGAAGTAAGAGGGAAAGCATTAACAATTATAGGATGTCTACTACAGGTCAGACACTCTGTGAGACTTAGTTGGTACAGCTCTCACCTGATATAGAGGAGGCTGTTGAATACATCTGCATTTACATCCTCCCCTCAAATTATACAGAAACCCAAAACTACTTATAAAAAATAAAATCACACTACTACTCACCTCAAAATTTTCCAATGACTCCCATCTCATTTAGAGACAAAGTCCTTATGAAAATTGATATAAAAGACCCTGTGTGATCTGGCCTTGTTCTCTCTGCTTTCATTTCACTCTGAAATAGTCAATTGACCTATTTGCTGTTCTTGGAACATGCCATTCACACACTCATATAAGAGACTTTGCACTTGTACTTCCTGGAAAGTACAAGCTCCTGGAATGAGCTTTCTTCAAATATCCCCAAGCTCTTTTCTCTCCCTGTCCAAATGTCATATTCTCACTAAGCCCTTTCCAAATTATCCTATTTAAAACTGAAACCTTGGTGTGCCTGGGTGGCTCAGTCAGTTGGGCATACAACTATTAACTCCAGCTCAGGTCATGAACTTGTGGTTCATGAGTTCGAGCCCTACATTGAGCTCGATGCTGACGGCACAGAGTCTGCTTGGGATTCTCTCTCTCTCTCTGTCTGTCCCTCTTCTGCTCATGTGTATGTGCTCTAAGTAAATAAAAATAACCTCACTCTTCCTTTGCTTTCTGCATTCTCTACCCTTCCTCTCTGCACCATTTCTCATTCTATGTATTTTGTTTTTCTATTTATTTCCTGTATACCTCCACCAGAATGTAAGTTCTATGAGGCCAGGGTTTTTGTCTATTGTTATCACTGATATACGATGTTAATACTTAAGTATTTATCAAGTATCAGAATTATATACCATTTAAAATTGAAATCAGGGGCGCCTGGGTGGCGCAGTCGGTTAAGCGTCCGACTTCAGCCAGGTCACGATCTCGCGGTCCGTGAGTTCGAGCCCCGCGTCGGGCTCTGGGCTGATGGCTCAGAGCCTGGAGCCTGTTTCCAATTCCGTGTCTCCCTCTCTCTCTGCCCCTCCCCCGTTCATGCTGTGTCTCTCTCTGTCTCAAAAATAAATAAATGTTAAAAAAAATTTTTTTAAATTGAAATCAATCTTGGGGCGCCTGGGTGGCTGAGTCGGTTAAGCGTCTGACTTCAGCCAGGTCACGATCTCACGGTCCGTGAGTTCGAGCCCCGTGTCAGGCTCTGGGCTGATGGCTCAGAGCCTGGAGCCTGTTTCTGATTCTGTGTCTCCCTCTCTCTCTGCCCCTCCCCCGTTCATGCTCTGTCTCTCTCTGTCCCAAAAATAAATAAACATTGAAAAAAAATTTTTTTTAATTGAAATCAATCTTGAGATTTGGGTACTATTCTTATTTTGCACATGAGTAGACTGAGGATGAGAGTGACTATGGTACCTTTCTCAGGATCAGTGAGTTATCAAAGTGTAGCACCAGAATCTAGGATAAATATTTTAGATAATAAGTTTCACATACTTAGGAAAAATATCAAGGCCTGGAACACTAGGCTTTACAAGATGGGTAGAATTTAGCCAAAAGTGTATTTGAGGGCAACAAGGGTAAAAAAAAAAAAAAAAAAAAAAAAAAGAACATGACTGAAGGTATGGAGGCACAAAAGCTGGGGCATGTCCATGAAATAATATGCACAGAGATGTAAACTTAGATGAGGACGGCAGGAGTTGGAGTATAATGTGACACTGAAGAGAGGGAAAACTTGGATAAAATGAGGTTAATTCTTATGGTTTACTAATGAATCTTTTTTTTTTTCCTTTAGCAAAGTGGGGGAGTGGGTAAAAATAAATCTACATAAGGATGCTAAAGGTAGTTTTCTGCTCAGTCTGAAGATAAAAGTCACACTAGTACTTTTAAGAAACCTCTTTCAAACACTCGTTACAAATATAGAAAAATGTGAAGATGAAATGAGGAGTGAAGACTTCATACACATTTCAGTTAGACTTATTATCCCACATTAGCATAAATAATCAAAAGTTAGCTGCACCTACAAAAGTTATTTTCTAGAGGTATCCTGAATACTACTTAGGACATTCAGCCCAGATATAACATCTTTTAAAATAATTCTGGACACCATGTTAAGAAGGAATGCAGATATGATACACCTAATCTATCATTTAAATGTTATGAGCTCTGGCTTATTGGGAGTAAACAAAAGAATCATAATTAGAAATACAGCTATGTAAATAAAACAATGACTGAGGTAGGGGCAGGGGAGTCATGGGAAAAAGAAGAATCACAAAACCATAGAGTTAGAGAGCTACTAGTGCTCTTAGAGGTCACCACCAACATCTTTGTTTTGCAGGTGAAGAATTCGAACCTCAAGAAGTGGCATGTCTACACTCAAAGTTTGTGTGTACTAGAGTCCGAACCAGAACTGTCTTCAACTCTTAGTTCACCTTCCTTTCTGCCACATCAGGAGTCCCCATCTTACAAAGTTTCAGATATGAAGAAACAGTTCTGTGTATGAAATCTCCTAATACTGCTTAATGGAGCACCCTTGAGAGAATCTTTATGTAAATGTCTGGGAACCGACAGTCACTGATTCAATTTCCAGTTAATATAGGGACTTTATTCATTGAACATTAACTAAAATGGATTTTATGCTAATAGAGTTTGTTTTACCACAGATTTTCGTAAAAGCATGATCAGGCAATTTGAAATAATTGAAGCATTCTTACAATATAAGAATCCCCAAACTTGTTGTAAAATGCATTCAAAAGAAGATCTGACATTTGTGATGACATCTGTACAATTCTGGACTCAGATATTTCACTCCCTTCATACCAGTTGCCTTCTCAAGGAGGCACATTGTCTTCTAGACCCTCCCATAATGTCTGCATTCCAACATAAGCTTGACCTCAACCAGCTTCACACTATCCCTTGAAATTCTGCACTAGTACTTCTTCCTCTAAATGTACTCATTATGTACTTCCTCTAAATGTGTGTACAAGAAATTTTAAACTTCTACAATCACAAATACCCTAATTTTACCTTCATCTGAGAGCTAAGTAGATAAACATTAAGTAAAAGAAATCTAAAAAAATGGCTTTAAGTCAATGTCCAAAATATATTTGAATACATCTCAAAATTCACAAAAGTCTGTTTTAAAAAAGGTGAAAAAAACTGAAAAAAATATGCAAGTAGATATTAATCAACAGTTTAAAGCATTAGAAATATTTTTCATAATACACTGGATATTGTTGTGGAAATAAGTACTTTTAAAGGTTTAGTGTCCTATGTTTAATTATCTCTAAAATCATATCTTCTCAAAAGTTTGGTTTTGTTTAACATAATTATTTTCCTTACTTTCACAATTTAGGAGTTCTACTGAAATAACCAAAGCATAAAATAACCATAAACAATCTTGTGTGATAATTTACCATGAAATTTCAATGGAATTACTGCAAATAAAAAATAAAGATGTCAATGTAGCACCACAGCATGAAACAGCACATGCAAACATTAGTAAGAAGAGAGAGAGAGAGAGAGAGAGAGAGAGAGAGATGCATTCATTCGAGTTACTGCCACTCTACAACTGAATGAAACAGAGCAAAAGATGAATGCCCAAAACAATCTACCACATTAAGTGAAATGGAATGAGAAGTACTTTAATTGGATAAAATTTAATAGCTGAATTACAAATGCCACATAAATAAATAGCTCTAAATAATGTGTTTTTCCAGTTAAATAATGACTTTAATAAAACAGATGAAAATGTAGGCTGTGTTGTTTTTTCTGCCTGTCAGAATCTCATTAGCATTTCAATTTAAATTCTACAAGTGCACTCAAATCTCTCATTTGTACATCTGGCATAACTCAAAACACTGCCTTACTTGTTAAAAAAAAATGTAAGGCAAATGAGCCGATTCACAATATCTTGCAGTGGTACTTTAATGGGTGAAAACAATGTTGTTATTTCAATGTTGCCTAACAGCAGGGGCTTCCACATGAAGAAACTGAAAAGATTTAGATAACACTTTCGAGGAAAATTTATTTTTATCAGAAAATATCAAAAGCATGGTATTTTAAACAACTTAATATATAGAGTTAACATACCAAACATATTCATTTGTCTTTATAGCAAGCTTAGAAATGATATCTGAAACAATGATACTATAATTATACATAAATAAGACATTACTACAAAGTTCTTTGACTATATCAAAGGTTTCCTCATACACCATTGTAAGTACCTAAAACTAAAAAAGAAAAATGCGTGGAAAAATTCCTCAAATTACTTGTGTTTATTCTCAAACAGTACACTTAAGAATCCCATAAAGATATCTTTAAATGTATATTCCCAGAGTTGGTCCCAGAAATTCTGGTCCATTGATGGGGAGCAAAAATTAGAGTTTATCACAAGTGATATTGATGCAATTGGCCTATGCATCACAATATGAGAAATATTAACCTGTAAGATAAAGTTCATTTCATTTAGACTAATAATTAAAGTCTTTCATAATCTGATTTTATTCTACCTTTCAATCTTATTCCGTAGGATGAGCTATCCAATTTGATTAATTGCCACCATCTTAGCTTAGTACTAAGTACCAAAGTCTGGATCTGAACCTCCTAAATCCTTTACATCACAATATGGGTACAAACCAGTTGAAGGCCAATTCATGGGATATGGAGAATAGACAACTGGCATTTGCCTTAAGTAGTCCTCAGAATCGAAGAACCTAACTAAAGTGTCCCAAAGGTAGGAAAGACCACAGGGAAACAAAAAACAGGTGGTACAGAGTGAATGCTTTAAGACTATCTGGTCCCTACAGATTCTCTGAGTGGAGGTCAAACAAACAAACAAACAAACAAACAAAAACCACCAAAGCAACAAAGACTACAAAGGACCAGAGAACAGCACCACAATCACCAACTGTATAGTTAACACAATGGCACTAAATTAATATCTTTCAATAATCACTCTGAATCCAAATAAACTAAACACTCCAATCAAAAGACATAAAGGGTTGCCTGGGTGGTTAAGCTGGTTAAGCACCTAACTCTTGATTTCAGCCCAGTCACCATCTCATGGGGTGTGAGACCCCCAAATGTGGGGATCTACACTGACAGTGCAGAGGCTGCCTGGGAGTCTTTCTCTCTCTGCCCCTCCTCTGCTCATGCTGTCTCTCTCAAAATAACTAAATAAACATTAAAAAAAAAACATAGGGCATCAAAATGCATTTAAAAGCAAACAAACAAACAACAAAAAAACAGGATCCATCTATATGCTGCCACCAAGAGACTCATTTTAGATCTAAAGGCACCTGGAGATTCAAACTGAGGTGATGGAAAATAATCTGTCATGCTAATGGATATCAAAAGAAAGCTGGAGTAGCCATAGTTATACCAGGCAAACTTAACTTTAAAACAAAGACGGAAACAGATGAAGAACAGCATTATATCATAATTAAGGGGTCTATTCATCAAGAAGATCTAATAATATTTATTCCCCCAACTTGAAAGCACCCAAATATATAAAGTAATCACAGACATAAAGAACAATGTCTTTGAATGACATGCAGGACTGGATAAAGATATATTCAGAACATTTCATCCTAAAGCAGAATACACATTCTTCCCAAGTGTACGTGGAGCATTCTCCAGAAAAGATCACATACAGGGTCACAACTCAACCCTCAACAGATCAAAATAATACCATGCATATTTTCAGATCACAACACTCTGAAACTTGAAGTGAACCATAATAAAAAAATTTTTTTCTGGAGAGCCCTCAAATACATGGGGGTTAAAGAACATCTTACTAAGGATGAATGGGTTAACCAAGAAATTAAAGAAGAAATTTAAAAACACATGGAAGCAAATGAAAAAGAAAATATGAAAGTCCAAATGTGTTGGGATATAGCAAAGGCAGTCCTAGGAGGGAAGTATAATGCAATTCAGGTCTATCTCAAGAAGCAGAAAAGTATCAAACGTACAATCTAACCTTACACCTAAAGGAGCTAGAAAAGTAACAGCAAAAAAAAAAAAAAAAAAAAAAAAGCCTAAATCCAGGAGAAATGGGAAAATAACAAAGATTAGAACAGAAATAAACAGTATAGAAAAAAACAAAAAAAAACAGTAAAACAGATGAATGACACTAAGAGCTGGCTCCTTGAAAGAATAAACAAAATTGATAAACCCCTACCCAAACTTATCAAAAAGAAAAGAAAAAGGACCCAAATAGATAAAATCACAAATGAAAGAGGAGAGATCACAACCAGAACCACAGGAATACAAACAATTATAATACTGTGAAAAATTGTGTGTAAACAAACTGGGCAAACTGGAAGGAATGGACAAATTCCTAGATACTCAGACACAGTTCCATAACCAGTAAAGAAATTGAACCAGTTATAAAAATCTCTCAAAAAACAAGAGTCCTGGGCCAGATGGCTTCCCAGGGGAATTCTACCATTTAAATAAGAGTTAACACCTATTCTTCTCAAACTGTTCCAAAAAAAGAAATGGAAAGAAAGCTTCCAGATTCATTCTATGAAGCCAGCATTACCTTGATTCTAAAACCAAACAAAGAACCCACTAAAAAAGGACAATTACAGGCCAATAATATCCCTGATGAACCTGGATGCAAAAATTCTCAACAAGATACTAGCAAATTGAATGCAACAGTCAATTAAAAGAATTATTCACCATGATCAAGTGGGATTTATTCCTAGGCTGCAGGGCTGGTTCAATGTTCACAACTCAATCAACATGATACACCACATTAATAGTAGAAAAGAACCACATTATCCTTTCAACAGATGCAGAAAAAGCATTTGACAAAATATAGCATGCTTTCTTGATAAAAACCCTCAAGAAATCAGGAATAGAAGGAGCATACCTCAACATACTAAAAGCCAAATATGAAATACCCACAGCTAAAATCAATTCTCAATGGGGAAAAACAGAGAGCTTTCCCCCTAAAGTCAGGGAAATGACAAGGATGTCCACTCTCACCACTGTTGTTCAACATAGTACTTGAAGTTCTAGCCTCTGCAATCTGACAACAAAAAGAAATAACAGACATTACTGGGGTACCTGGGTGACTCAGTCGGTTGAGTGTCTGACTTGGACTCAGGTCATGATCTCACAGTTCATGAGTTCGAGCCCCACATCAGCCTTGCTGCTGTCACTGCAGAGCCCACTTTGGATCCTCTGTCCCTTCTCTTTCTGCCCCACCCCCACTCATGCACTCCCTTTCTCTCTCTCAAAAATAAACATAAAAAAAGGAAGGAAGGAAGGAAGGAAGGAAGGAAGGAAGGAAGGAAGGAAGGAAGGAAGGAAGGAAGAAAGAAGAAAGAAAGAAAGAAAGAAAGAAAGAAAGAAAGAAAGAAAGAAAGAAAGAAAGAAAGAAAGAAAGAAAGAAAAAGAAAGAAAGAAAAATAAAGAAAGAAAAGTTATCTTTTCTTAGCAAGGGAGAAATTAGCAAGGGAGAAATCAAACTTTCACTCTTCACAGATGATAGAATATTCTATGTGGAAAAAACAAAAGACTCCACCAAAAAGCTCCTAGAACTGACACATGAATTCAGCAAGGTTGCAGGATATAAAATCAATGCACAGAAATTGGTTGCATTTCTTTTTTTTTTACTTTTTTATTTTTTATTTTTTAAAATTTACATCCAAGTTAGTTAGCATATAGTGAAACAATAATTTCAGGAGTAGATTCCTTAATGCCCCTTACCCATTTAGCCCACCCCCCCTCCCACAACCCCTCCAGCAACCCTCAGTTTGTTCTCCATATTTATGAGTCTCTTCTGTTTTGTCCCCCTCCCTGTTTTTATATTATTTTTGTTTCCCTTCCCTTATGTTCATCTGTTTTGTCTCTTAAAGTCCTCATATGAGTGAAGTCATATGATTTTTGTCTTTCTCTGACTAATTTCACTTAGCGTAATACCCTGTAGTTCCATCCACATAGTTGCAAATGGCAAGATTTCATTCTTTTTGATTGCCAAGTAATACTTCATTATAATATATATATATATATATATATACATATATATATATATATATATATATACCAACTCTTCTGTATTCATTCATCCATTGGTGGACATTTGAGCTCTTTGCATACTTTGGCTATTGTTGACAGTGTTGACCGGGGGTGCATGTGTCCCTTCGAAATGGCACACCTGTATCCCGTGGATAAATGCCTACTAGTGCAATTGTTGGGTCGTAGGGTAGTTCTATTTTTAGTTTTTTGAGGAACCTCCATACTATTTACCAGAGTGGCTGCACCAGCTTGCATTGCCACCAACAATGCAAAAGAGATCCTCTTTCTCTGCATCCTCGCCAACATCTGTTGTTGCCTGAGTTGTTAATGTTAGCCATTCTGACAGGGGTAAGGTGGTATCTCATTGTGGTTTTGATTTGTATTTCCCTGATGATGAGTGATGTTGAGCATTTTTTCATGTGTCAGTTGGCCATCTGGATGTCTTCCTTGGAGAAGTGTCTATTCATGTCTTTTGTCCATTTCTTCACTGAATTATTTGTTTTTGGGGTGTTGAGTTTAATAAATTCTTTATAGATTTTGGATACTAACCCTTTATCTGATATGTCATTTGCAAATATCTTCTCCCATTCTGTCAGTTGCCTTTTAGTTTTGCTGATTGTTTCCTTCACTGTGCAGAAGCTTTTTATTTTGATGAGGTCCCAGTAGTTCATTTTTGCTTTTGTTTCCCTTGCCTCCAGAGACATGTTGAGTAAGAAGTTGCTGCAGCCAAGGTCAAAGAGGTTTTTGCCTGCTTTCTCCTCAAGGATTTTGATGGCTGCCTGTCTTACATTTAGCTTTTTCATCCATTTTGAGTTTATTTTTGTGTATGGTGTAAGAAAGTGGTCCAGGTTCATTCTTATGCATGTCGCTATCCAGTTTTCCCAGCACCACTTGCTGAAGAGACTGTCTTTATTCCATTGGATATTCTCTCCTGCTTTGTCAAAGATTAGTTTGCCATATGTTTGTGGGTCCATATCTGGGTTCTCTATTCTGTTCCACTGATCTGAGTGTCTGTTCTTGTGCCATGGCTGCATTTCTATACACCAATAATGAAACAGCAGAAAGATAAATCAAGGAATCAATCCCATTTACAATTTACAACTGCACCAAAACCATAAGATACCCAGGAATAAACCTAACCAAAGAAGTAGAAGAGCTTTGTACTATAGAAAGCTTATGAAAGAAATTGAAGAAGATATAAAGAAATGGAAAAACATTCCATGCTCATGGATTAGAAGAACAAATGTTGTTAAAATGTTGACACTACCCAAAGCAATCTACACATTCAATACAATCCCTATCAAAATAACACCAGCATTCTTCACACAGCTTGAACAAACAATTCTAAAATTTGTATGGAACCAGAAAAGACCCCAAATAGCCAAAGTAAAAAGAAAACCAATGATGGAAGCATCACAATTCCAGACTGCAAACTGTATTACAAAGTGTAATCATCAAGACAGTATGGCATTGTCCTAAAAACATACACATAGATCAGTGGAATAGAATAGAGAAGCCAGAAATGGACCCACAAATGTATGGCCATTAATCTTTGACAAAGCAGGAAAGAAGAAGGAAAAAAGAAAGATGTGGAAAAAAGACAGTTTCTCCAGCAAATGGTGCTGAGAAAACTGGACAGCAACATGCAGAAGAATGAACCTGGACCACTTTCTTACACCATACACAAAAATAAACTCAAAATGGATAAAACACCTAAATGTGAATAAGGAGACCCTCAAAATTCTACAGGAGAAAATAGGCATCAACCTCTTTAACCTCAGCTGTGGCAACTTCTTACTATACAGATCTCCAGAGGCAAGGACAACAAAAGCAAGCATGAACTATGAGACCTCATTAAGATAAAAATCTTTTAACATTGAAGGAAACAACCAACAAAACTGAAAGGCATCTATGGAATAGGAGAAGACATATCAGATAAAAGGTTACTATCCAAAATCTATAAAGAACTTAAAACTCAACACCCAAAAAACAAATAATCCAGTGAAAAAATGGGCGGAAGACACAAATAGACACTTTTTGAAAGAAGACACATGACACGTGAAAAGATGCTCAACATCACTCATCAGAGAAATACACATCAAAACCATGATGAGATATCACCACAGACCTGTTAAAATGGCTAAAAGTAACAACTCAGGAAACAACAGATGTTGACAGGGATGTGGAGAAAGGGGAAGACTTCTGCTTTGCTAGTGGGAATGCAAACTGGGGCAGCCACTCTGGAAAACAGTATAGAGGTTCTTCAAAAAATTAAAAGCAGAATTATCCTATGACCCAGCAATAGCACTAGTATGTATTTATCCAAAGGATACAAAAGCGCTGATTCGAAAGGGCACATCCAGCCCACTGTTTATAGTAGTGTTATCAACAATAGCCAAATTATGGAAAGAGCCCAAATATCCATCAACTGATGAATGGATTAAGAAGATGTGGTATATACATACAATGGAATACTACTCAGTGATCAAAAAGAATGGAATCTTACCATTTGCAACAACATGGGTGGAACTAGAGTATATTATGCTAAGTGAAATAAGTCAGAGAAAGACAAAAATTATATGATTTCACTCATTTGTGGAATTTAAGAAACAAATAGATGAACATAGGGGCAACAAAGAAAAAATAAGACAAAAACAGAGGGAGGCAAACCATAAAAGACTCTTAAATACAGAGAACACACTGAGCATTGCTGGAGGGGAGATGGGTGGGGAAGTGATTGGCATTATGGAGGGCACTTCTTAAGATGATCATTGGGTGTTATACATAAGTGATGAATCACTGGATTCTACTCCTGAAACCAATAATATACCACAGTATGTTAACTAACTTTAATCTAAACAAATATTTTTTTTTCAATTTTTAAACATTTAAAACTATTGATCCCTATAAAGTCCACTTGAATCCACTTACAGCAAGGATTTCATCTGAAAAAGGTATTTGGAAAAAATATAAGAGTAAGGTATCTTTATGTTACATTTAACAAAATGTAGTTATAACTGTAACTAAGATCATTTTAAAAGAAAGAATAAACCAGCAACAGATTTTTGTTGGCTTTTCTAAAATTACTTCACGATAGTATGATAGAACACCTGTCAATTCACATTTAACACTTAAAAGACAGTAATAAATATCATCTAAGAGAACTATTCCAGGGTTTCATCACTTTTCCAAAAGATCTTATTCCTTTGCTATACCAGTCCTATTGAAGCATTATATCATAATGCTTGCAAAGTTTCTGTTTCAGTTGTAAACTGCCAAATGTCCCTTTATTGGTGCCTTTACATGTGATTCAATAAATTCTCCACTATCATTTAAACCAACTTCATGAAATCTCGCTCTCAAAATTTTCTATTTTTTATAGTCAACATGCATTGTAATGTTTAAGGTCTGAAATCGTTTAAAAGCACACACACATTTACCACATCTATTAATCACTAAGAGAATGGTAAAAATTTGATAGGATAGGCAAAGGTAAGAAATTGTGTTATATTAATCTGAGTGAAGACTAATTTTATATATATCTACTTTTCTAGGGAATGTTTTCATATCATGCTTACTTTAATTCTCCATACAACCTGGAAAGATGTAGATTATAAATAATCCGGTAAAAACCTCTGTGGAAATCCAGAAAAGCAGTCAGTATTGAAAACACCTGTCAGAAGATAGCTAGCAAGCCCCATTAGACTGGGCATCAGAAAGATCAGGAATAGAGCTATATATGCTGGGGGAAAACGGCTGGTAAAAGCACAGGGTGTCACTGTGTGCTGAGCTTGCCAGTGAGGTGGGAGACACTCCAATAGCAAGTCAGCTAAGTCAGGCAGTTAGGAAAACAATTCTGAAAAACACAATCACCATTTAAAAATTCTAATATGTTTATGTTTTAGTATAATGAACATTTACTATATAGGTACCAAGGAGTTTTGCATACATTTTTTCCATTAAATCTTCACAAAAGCCCTATGCAGTAAGCAATATCATCATCATTTACAAAGAAGGCAATGGAAGCTTAAAAATGCCAGTTCTCCTGGGTCCCAAGAGCTAGCAAGCAGCTGAGTTGGAATTTGAACCCATGGATCTGACCTTCAAATCGATCCTTTGAATTATTATGCTGCAGAGCTTTGTATCTTATATTGTTTTAATTTAATTTTATTATCATAATTTTACAAATTAAAGAAACATATCTACATTTCATTATATATGTGTATATATGTGTATCTATATTTCATTATATATGTGTACATAACATACATACATACACACACACACAGATGCACACACATTTGCTTTAAGGACATATTATCAATACTTCTATCCTCAGCATCTAGCAGCATCTTCTAGACCGTAGACATTCAATAAATACTGCTTGAATTAAATTGTTGGTCACATCCATAATTACATTAATGTTTCATCCAACAGCAGATGCACAACAACCAATTATACCATTCCTTTGGGATTAAGTTTGACTTTATTTCCAAGAATAATCTGAGGAGAAATGAGCCACTCCCTATTTAAACAGAACTTCTGGAGAATAAGAAAGCAGGGTGTTTTAACATCTCAGAGTGGTTCAGAACATGTAAAAGCTTTCAGAGAACCAATACCTCTTTTCCAATTCTATTTCCAATTAAGAAATACTTCTTAATTGTTTTTGTGATTTCTAGCTACTGAAGCCATGATTTCAAAAAGTCTCCATCATAAAGTAAAGGAGTAAAATGCTATGTACCATCCCTACACAATAATGCATTCAATTCACTCAACAAGTTGTTATTGAATATCTACATATCAGATGCAGTTCCAAACACTGTGTATCTATATGATTCATAAGATACCTACACTCATGGATTGGACACTCTAGTGAGATACAAAAAATAGTGAACAGCCAAAACAAACAAGTGGCACTCTCAAAAGTGTTTGCACAGAAAAGGAAATCATCAACAAAATGAAAAGCCAACCTTTTCATGGAATGAGAGAAAATTTTGCAAAACAGATATATATCTGATAAGGGGTTAACATCCAAAATATACAAGGAACTCACACAACTTAACAGTGAAAAAAAACTAATTTAAAAATGGGTGAAAGACCTGAATTTTACAAGATGATTTGATATATGTATACATTGTGAAAGGAGTCCCACCACTGAGTTAATTAATCCACCCATCACCTCACATGATTGTGTGTGTGTGTGTGTGTGTGTGTGTGTGTGTGTGTGTGTATGGAAACTCTTAAACTCTACTCTTAGAAAATTTGATTATATGATACAGTATTAGCAATTACAGTCACCAATTATACATCAGATCCCCAGATCTTATTCATTTTATAGCTGCAAATTTATATTATTTACCAGATTCTTCCCATTTCCTCTACCCACTAGCCACCAATGGCAACCTCCATTCCACTTTCTGTTTCTAGGAGTTTGACTTTTTTTTTTTTACATTCTACATGTAAGTGATACTATGCAGTATTTATCTTCCTCTGCTTGACTTATTTCATTTAACACAATCTCTTCTAAGTTAATCCATGTTGTCACAAATGGCAGAATTCCTTCTTTTTTAAAGCTGAATATTCCATATATATACATATATTCCATATATACGTATATATATATGCATACACACACTCATATATACATATCTTCTTTATATATTTATACACACACATAAAATATAAATATATTTTAGCCCATTATATATATTTACATTTTTCTCATGACATATATAATACGTAACACATTTTCTTTATTCATCCATCAATAAACACTTAAAATTGTCATAATAGCCAAACAACCTACTTCTTAATTATATCTCAACATGTCTGAAAAAGAAGGATATTCTAAAGACATTCTTAAGGGGGACAAAAAAAGGAAGAAGATTTGAATAGACATTTCTCCAAAGATCTACCAACAGCCAGTAAGCGCATGAAAATATGCTAATCATCCTCAGTCATTTGGGAAATGCCACTAAAACCACAATGAGATACCACTTCACTAGGATGGCTTTAATTTTTTTTAAAAAATGCAAAATAATAAGTGCAGGCAAGGATGTGGAAAAGTGGAAAACAGTGGAACCTTCATACATTGCTGGTGGGAACGTACAATTTTGTGGGTACAATGGAACACAGTTTGGCAGTTCATCACAAAGTTAAACACAGAGTTAACATACAACCCAGCAATTCTACTGCTTTCTTTGCTTCCTCCAATTTTTGTTAATTTATTTTGTTAATAAATTTGTTGTTCTGTCATTTCTTGACTATGTTATTACCAGAGTAGAATAAAAATGAGGAAAGTTTTTGCTAAATACTGGTTTCTTGCTTTTCTTCATATTCTAAAAATTGAGCTATAATTCAAATACCACAAAATTCACCCTGTTAACACATACATTTTACTGGTTCATAGTATATTCATAAAGTTGTACCATTTCACCACTTCCAGAATGAAGAGAATCAAAAACATACTTGCACAAAAACTTACACATAAATGGTCATAGAAGAATTATTCATGATAGCCAAAAAGTGGTAACAACCAAAATGTGCAGCACCTGATTAATGACATTTTGGTATATGCATACAGTAGGAATATTATTTAGCCATAAAAAGAAATGAAGGAGGTGGGGAGTGAGTAAAAGATGGTCAAAGGTACAAACTTCTAGTTATAATATAAATAAGTTCTAGGGATGTAATATATGCATGGTGACTATAGTTAACAATACTGTATTGCACACTTGAAATGTACAAGAGAATAGATCTTAAAAGTTCTCACTGCAAGTAAAAAAAATTGTGACTCTGTGGTGACAAATGTTAACTGAACTTACCATGGTAATCACTTCACAATATACACACATAGCAAATCATTATGTTGTAAACCTTAAACTAATACAAAATGACATGTCAATTATATCTCAATAAAACTGGGGGGGGGGATAAAGCATGGATACATGCTACAATGTGGATGAACCCTGAAAACATTACACTAAGTAAAAGAAGTCAGACACAAAAGGCTACAGATTATGTAATTCTATTTATATGAAATGTCCAGAATTAGCAAGTGCATGGAGACAGACAGTAGATTAGTGGTTGTTAAGAGCTAGGAAATGAGGAATGGGAAGGCACAGTTAAAAGGTGAAGGATTTCTTTTCAGGTGATAAAAATGTTTCGGAATTTTACAGTGGTAATAGTTGCAAGACATTGTGAATATACTAAAAACTACTAAAATGTATACTTTAAAAGGGTGAATTTTGGAAAAGGTAAATTATATCGCAAGTTTTTAAAAATATGAAGAAAACAAAGTAATCAGAACCTAACAAAAATTTTCCTCATTATTTTCTTTACCTTAATAATCACAGAGTCAAGAAATGGCAGAATAACAAATTAGAAAATAAATTAACAAAAATTATAGAAAGTAAAGAGAAAAGTTACCTTTCTCTACAAATTTTCAGATAGAAAACATGTGTTTCACCTAAGCCAAAATACAATTAACACGATAGCCATACCAAATTACTAGTCTGTTTTACAGTACATATGTGAAATAATTTTAACACATCCAACACTGGCCACTTGATTTATACTGTAATTTCTACACATAATCTCTAATATTCAAGCAGTTTATCATTTTTACTCCTTTAAGATGCAGCAGAAATTATAATGGCATTTCTACTCTGCCACTAGCCTCTGCATTCATAAGCCAGTATGATTTCAAACCAGCATAAACAGGAAAATAACAGTAAACAAGGGGAAATAATGAAATATTAATTACTTCAACATTTACTTTTCTATGGCAGCTTTATTGCTTCAGAATTATTCTTAGACTGCAAAGAGATAATCAAGACCCTGAATAATACCTCAGGCAATTTTAATAACCTGTATACATTATATATTTATATTAATATTTATATAATATATAATACTTAGATATTAAATATACTTATTTCTTAAAGAAAACTGCAACAAAGGAATAAAAGCAGATGAAAATCTCAGCAGTTGTATTCTTTATAATCCACTGAATAATACATTCCAGTTTAACCAAGTGGCCAGTTTGGGAGTAGTAGCTCAATGCTCTCAAAATAGACTATCAGCAAGAGTAAACCTGAAATGTATCCAAAAACATTTCCATAATGAACCAGAAATTTGTCTTCCAAAACATGCTCTCTGCATTAAACCTGTGGGGGTCATATGTTCCGATTCAAGTGGCAAGAATTCAGTTATAATAAGCAGCCAATTCTCCATCTTTCTTTTTTTTTTTTCACTAGGACTGCTGCTTAACTATCTTGTAATACTCAATAACAGTCTAAAAAAAAGGCCATTAAATTTCTAATTTGATTTATAGAGACAGAAAGCAGAATAGTGTCTTCCAGCCCCATCTGACCAGAAGGGTTGGTGACAACTCCTAGAAGCAGTATGGCCTAGTAGTGCTCAAACTGAGAGGCAGGCGGGCACAGCTGATCACCCCCAGAGCAAAGCCAGTACCAGACATGGAGCATTCCCATGGTGTATACAGGCCAGGTAATTAATTCATAGCCAAGGCTAAGGGTAGCTGCTGGCCCCCACGTAGAACCCGTTTGGGAAATTGAGAGTAGTTGAGCAGGATGGGAGATGCCTCTCAGGCAAGGTTGCTGCTAAATAATCCCACCTGCTGTAGAGAGGGTCTTTTGCCTCCCTATGACCAGAAGGACTGGGGTGACAACTCTTGGAAGTTGTGTGGCATAGTGGCACTTGAGCCAGAGGTGGGCAGGCAAAGCTAATAGTTGGCAGAGCAAAGCCAGTGGCCCTGTTCAGTCAGAGAACTTGGGGTATGAGTCAGCTTGAGTTAAAACAAGAGTTTTACCAGCTTTAAAGTTGCTTCTCCCATTACACCTGGGCAGGGAATCTAATTCATGGTCCTGCTCATCCCTCAATCAACCTTCAGCCTATCAATGTAACCACAGGCATGCTAATAAGCTGCACAGCCATTCAACAGCCCTGTATACAGTGGCATCCACAGTCCGTTATCACGAGAGACCTGCCTTACAACAAATGTTAACAGCAGAACTCTAAAGCAGAAATAAAAGAATGCTAATTAACATCATAAAAAACATTAATAGGTAGTGTAAATCTCATTAAAAGGTAATGATAAATATAGTTAGATTCTGTAAAAAGTGGTGAATAATTCACTTACAACTCTAGTTTGAAAGTTAAGAAAAAAAAAAGTAACCAGAACTACCATAATCTGGCATTAGTTACACAATATAAACAACATGTAAACTGTTGTAACAGCAATAACCTAAAATGTAAGGAGGAGGAGGAGTCTAACTGTAAAATTTATTAATTCTATCAAACTTAAGTTATCAGTTTAAAGTAGGGTATAATAACTTCAAGATATTTTATGTAATCTCATGGTAATAAAAAGGAAAATCCTGTAGCAATTATATAAAAGAACATGCTAAAGAAGTCAAAGCATACTGATTCCGAAAGACATCAAAACACACACACGTGCACACACCCACACAACACACACACAAGACAGTAGGATAAGAAGAAACAATATATCCACAAAACATTAACAAAATAGCAATTCCTTACCTATCAATAATTACATAAAATGTAAATGGATTAAATTCCCACCAAAAAAAAAAAAAAACAGAACGACTGAATGGCTAAGAAAAATAAGATAGCACAATATGCCATCTACAAAAGAATCACTTTAGCCTTAAAGACACACAAGACTGACAGTGAAGGTATGTAAAAAGACATTTCAAGCAAATGGTAAGCAAAAAAAAGCAGAAGTAGCTATACTTCTATCAGACAAAATGGACTTCTAAACTAAAAATGGTCAAAGGATATAAAGAAGGTCACAATATAATTATAAAAGAGTCAATATATCAAGAAGATGTAACAATTGTAAATATTTATGTGGCCAACACTGGAGCACCTAAACGTACAAAGCAAAACAGAGCTACAAGAAGAAAATAAACAGTACTACAATAATTAGGGACTTTAATACCCCCCTGTCAACAATGGATAAATCACCCAGAGAATCCATAAGGAAACAGTGAATTTGAACAACACTATAGACCAAATGAACCTAACAGCTATGTACAAAACATTCTATCCAACAACAGAATACACATTCTTCTCAAGCACACATGGAACATTTTCTAGGATAGACTATATATCAGGCCACAAAATTAATCTCAGAAAATTCGAGAAGACTGAAATCATTTCAAGTATCTCTGACCACAATGGCATGAAACTACAACTAAAAAACAAGAAAAACTAAAAAATTCACAAACATGGAAGTTAACACTCTCTTGAACAATCAATAAATCAAAGGTGAAATTAAAGAGGAAACAGAGGGGCCTGAGTAGCTCAGTCGGTTGAGCACCTGACTTTAGCTCAGGTGATCTTGCTGTTCACAGGATCTCCTGAGTCAATGGGCTCTGTGCTGACAGCTCAGAGCCTGGAGCCTGCTTCTGATTCTTTGTCTCCATCTCCCTCTGCCCCTCCTCCACATTCGCGAGCTCTAGTGAGCACTCTCTCTCTCTCAAAAATAAATGTTGAAAAATTTTTAAAGAAAAAAGAGGAAACAGAAAAGTTTTTCTGAACAAAATGGTAATCTAACATACCACAACTTCTGAGATGCAGCAAAAGCAGCTCTAAGAGGGAAATCCATAGCAATAAACAAGCAAAAAAAAAAAATCCCAAATAAAACAACCTAACTCTACACTTTAACTAGAATAAGAAGAACAAACAGAGCCCCAAATTAGCAGAAGAAAGGAAATAATAGAGATTAGATCAAAAATAAATGAAATAGAGAACAGAACTATAGGAAAGGTTAACCAAACTAAGATTTGGTCCTTTAAAAAGTTATATAAAATTGACAAACTCTTAGCTAGACTTACCAAGAAAATAAAAGGACCTGAATCAACAAAATTATAAATGGAAAGAAAGACATTACAAATGGATACCACAGAAATTCAAAGGATAATAAGAAGCTATTATGAACAGCTAGGCATCAAGATTGGGCAATCTAGAAAAAATGGAATAATTCTTAGAAACATAGAACTTACCAAGACTAAATCAGGAAGAAATGAAAAGTCTGAATAGACCAATACTAGCTAGAGATTGACTAAATAATAAAAAATCTCACAATAAAGTGAAACCCAGAACCAGATGGCTTCACTGGTCAATTTCAACAAGCATTTAAATTAACTATCCTCAAAAGCTTTAAAAAAACTGAACACTAGGGAATATTTCCAAACTTATTTTTTAAGGCTAATTTATCCTGACACCAAAACTACTAGAAAAATGCAAACCAATATCCCCAATATAGATGCAAAAATTTTCAAAAAATGCCAGCAAGTTCAGCAGCACATTAAAAAGATCATTTGTGGGGCACCTGCCTGGCTAAGTCAATAAAGCATGCAACTATTGATCTCTGGGTTGTGAGCTCAAATCCCATGTTGGGCATAGAGCTTACTTTAAAAAAAAATGGATCATTTGTCATGATCAAGCAGGATTGACTGCAGTTTCAAGGATGGTTCAAATTATTCAAGTCAATCAATGTGATATATCACATTAACAGAATGGAAGAATCATATAATTATCATCTCAATAGATGCAGAAAAAAAACATTTGACAAAAATTCAACACCTATTCATGATAAAAACTCTTAAATTAGGCAAAGAATGAACATATCTCAACATAATAAAGCCCATATGTGGCAAGCCCAAAACTAACATCATATTCAATAGTGAAAGGTTGAAAAGATTTTTCTCTAAGATCAAGAACAAGACAAAGGTGCCCACTCTCACAACTCCTATTCAACACAGTGCTACAAGCCCTAGCTAGAGCTATAAGATAAGTAAATAAACAAACAATAACAGAATTGGAAAGTAAGAAGTAAAATTATCTTTCTTTACACAGATGACTTGATTTTGTATGTATAAATCCTAAAGACTCAAACAAAGAACTGCTAGATCTAATCAATGAATTCAGTAAAGTTGCAGGATACAAAATTAAAAAACAGAATGTGAAGACATTTCAGTCTGGAATAGAAACCAGTCATGCTAAGCACAGCAAAGTGTAGTGGACAAAAACTCAAAACTCAACCCAAACAACATGAGAAGGTATCCAAGGGCAAGCTATATAATCTATTTCTCAACTTCCTCATATATAAATATAATTAATATTAATGCCTAATTTGGTCATTTTAAGGATCATTGTAAAGCCCTTTAAACAGTGTCTGACACACAATAGGGGCTATATATATATGTAATTACTATTATTTTCAGAAGAGGAAAAAAATATATTTGCAGCTGGTCCAAATATGCTAAATTAGACATGGTTTTTGGAAGTACAGCTGACCCTTAAATAACACTGTTTTGAATTACACAGTTCCACATATACATGAACTTGTTTGAAAAATACAAGAGTAAATGTATTTTATCTTCTTTATGATTTTCTTAACATTTTTTTCTGTAGCTTACTTTATGCAAAGAATACAACATACAATACATGTAACATATAAAATATGTGTTAATGAACTACTGATGTTATCAGTAAGGCTTCCAGTCCACAGTAGGATATTAGTAGTTAAGTTTTGAGGGAATCAAAAGTTACGTGCATATTTTTGACTGTGTAAGGGATCAATGTCTTTAACAGGCACATTGTTCAAAGGTCAACTATACAAAAGAAAGGGAGCAACTGCTGCACCAAGAATGGGGACAAACAAAATGGAAGAAACATTTGTCCCAAGATCTACAAGAGAAGAGGTACAAAGGACTACAAAGTTCTACAAAGGACTTCTTACATTTAAAGGCTGTTAATTGTTGGAATATGTGATGCAGGATGACCATCTTTCACACATATGTTTAAAACAGGGTAGATCCCCATCTGTTCAGAACAGTTTAGGTATAATCCTGCCAAAAAAGCAAAATTGGATTTTAGAGACCTTCTGTGGTTATTTCAAGTATTAAAAGCTATAAAGAAGAAAGAAGAAATTTTTAGGAAATTCAAATGCAGAGGACTCTGTGCACCACTGTTAGGCCTGTCTTGGAGTTTTTCTCCATTTATGAATCACTTGGCACTGCCCTCATCATCAGCCAGGCTAAATCAAAGCTTCAAAAGGTGCAGTCTGACATCTGCTAATGATCTCTAGGGGAACCCAAAAAGAAGCCATGGCAGGAATAGTACTTAACCTCCTTCCCTCCTCTCATCAAGAGGTAGAAGTCATTCCTCAATGACTTTGGTTTTGGCTGGCCTATGACAACTTTGACACTGAACATGGGGGAAGGGATATTTTGGGGTTTCTGAGCCTACATATTAAGAATACTTTCATAGCTTCTGCTCTTGCATTCTTGGAGTCCAGAGCCATTATGTAAGAGGTACAGGCTACCTTGATGGAGAGAAAGGAAGTCACTGGAGAAGCCCTGATACTACAGGAAGAGAGGCCCACCCATCTCTACATCTAAGTCAAGCCTCCAAAAAATCCCAGTCTAGTAGTCCTTGACTACAGTCATGGAAAAAAAAAAATGTCCGGCTGGGTCAAACAACCACAGAAGGGAGGAAAAATGGTTACTGTTGGCTTAGTACTTTTAACTTTGTAATAATTTTAAACTTAACAGTATTTCAAAATTCATACAGAGAGTTCATATATCCTTCATACCCACTTCCCTGTAATGTTAACAACTTACATAACTATAGTACAATTATCAAATCTAGGAAATTAACATTGGCACAATACTATTGACTCAACTACAGACCTTATTAAAATTTCAACAGATTTTTTCCTAATGTCCTTTTCCTATTCTAGTACTCAATATGGGATCCCACACTGCATCGTATCACTTTAGTTCCTCCAAACTATGACTATGTCTTTGTCTTTTTTACCTTGCCATTTTTTATGACTTCTCTTTTATTTCATGGAATGTCTTTTCATTTTGGCTTGTTGATGTTTTTTCAAGATTAGATTGATATTACTTACTTTTGACAAGATCACCACAAAACTAATACTGTGTCATTCTCATTGCATCACAGCAGGGGTACATGACATTGGTACATGCCTTTTTGCTGATTTTGTTAATCATGCCTTTTTGCTGATTTTGTTAACCAAATAATCAAGGTTATCTATCAGTTTTGTCCAGAGTAACATTGCTATTTTCTCCTCCATAATTGATTAATGTCTTGGGACTTTGAGACTGCAAACATCTAGTTTCTTCTCTTACTTTTGCTTATTGATTTTTCCCATTCTATCATGGATCTTACCTGCAAGTTAGTACTGTGGTACTGGTGTAATAGTGATGTTATATTTCCTTAATTCCTTCCACATTTATTAATTGGAATTCTCTTAAGGAAAAGCTGCCTCTTCTCCTTCATTTCTCCAATTATCTATGTAGATCAGTATGAATATTTAGTTTAATCTAAGAGTTATACTCTGATATTCCTTCACGTTGGTTCTTGTGTTCTTTTTACTACTTCCTATCCCACCATAAAAATTCCAGGATCATATGTATTTTCTCTACCCCAGCCCTGAAATGTACCACTTCTGCAAAGAAAAATGGTTCCTTTCACTGGAGAATAGTATTTAAAAACCAAGATCTGTTACTAGGTGTGCTCACTACTACTGTAATGTCATTGCTCCAGGGCCCTGTCATGAACAGTGCCAAGAAGCTATATATGTATGTATGTGTATATATGTATACTGACCCATGCACATATACACATATATATGAATACTGACCCATGCATATACACAAATATACAGATATACATATCTGTATGTGTACAGATAGTTATCTCTGTCTCTACATATTTACCTAAGTTCATACTGAAAACTGATTTTAATTTATTAAAAGGTTCATTAGCCTTGTCCTTTCCTTATTTGTTACTTCCTTCTCTGATAATGAGAGCCAGGTTTCTTCCTATCTATCTAGAATTCATTTGGTCATATGTTCAATCCTAAAGCAGTTAACAAACTGTTAACTCATACCTCTGAAAAAATCATACCTAATAAACAGGACACAATATTTGTTTATTCTAGTCAAAATACTTTTTTTCCCCAAAGTTACTTAGATCAGTTCTTTTGGTTCCCATCTTGTTCAATATGGTTATTTTATTCATCTGTGATAAAATTAGGTTCATTTGTTACCATGTGTATTCATTTGGGTAACCCTGCCCATAATCCTGGTTGATTTCAAGATTTCTTTTATTTATCATGTAAAACATTACTCAGATTCTAAGAGTCAAAGCTAAAGCAAAACAAAAAACAAAAAAGTATATCCTCCTCATCCTCATAACTGTTCTCATTGCCCTATTTATCTCACTTCCACCCACCACCTATAGATAACTTTTGAGATTATGATTTATCACTCCTGTATTTTTTCTGCACAAATGAACAGAACACAAATATATTTTATCCTATCTTCTTCTTTAATGATAGCAATGTATATTCTTTTTAATTTTCTTATAACAGTATATACTATAAACAATTCCAAATATGTTCACAGATATATTCATTATTATTTTTTATAGTTGCATAATATTCTATGGAATTAATATGGAATATATCATAATTTATTCAACCATTCTCCTATGTAAGGACATTCAGGTTATTTCTAACATTTTGCAATTACAGGTATAATGCTGTAGTAAATAGCCTCCTAAATATCCATTTTCCTATTTTTGGAGGCATATCATCATCATCATCACTGGTTCTTATGAGTGGAACTTTGGGGTCAAAAGATAAATATGTAGTTTTGTTAAGTATTACCAAATTTTCTTTCAGAGGATTTTATCAGTTTGAATTCCTACTAGCAACATGTGGGAACAACTGTTTCCCTTCAGCCTCATTGACAGAATATCACTTAAAAATTTTTTTTCCTCTAAAATGTGAGAAATAGTTTAGTTTTAAGTTATATTTCTCCAATTATGAGTGAGTTTGAAGTTTCTTTTTTCATATGTTTATCATATATTCATGTTGCTTTTTGTGAATTATCCATGCTTTTTTCCTACTTTTCTATAGGATGTTTGGTCTTTTGTCCCTCCATTTTTAGAAGTTCTTTGTATAAATGGAAAGATACCATACTTATGGATTGGAGTAACTTATACTGTTAAAATGTCCACAAAACAGTCTACAGATTCAAGGCAATCCCTATCAAAATATCAATAGTATTTTTCATAGAACTAGAACAAATAATCCTGAAGTTTTTAAGGATGCACAGGAGACACTGAATAGCCAACACAATTTTCAGAAAGAAGAACAAAGCTGGAGGCATCTCAATCCCAGACTTAAAGATATACTACAAAGCTACAGTAATCAAAACAGTATGATACAGCACAAAAATAAACACACAGATTAATGAAACAGGATAGAGAGCCCAGAAATAAACCCACATTTATATGGTCAATTGTTCAACAAAGAAAGCAAGAATATACAATGGGGAAAAGAAACCCTTCAATAAATGGGTGTTGGGAAAACTGGGCATCCATACAAGTGGACAGCCAGAAAATTCCTACAGGAAAACACAGGAAGTAATTTCTTGGACATTAGCCTTAGCAACATTTTTTCTGGATATGTCTCCTAGGAAAGCAAATAAAAGAAAAAACAAAGGAGGGGTATTACATCATGAAAAAGGGGTCAATTCTTTGAAAAGACTTAACAATTCTCAATGTATATGTACCTAACAACATAGCATCAAAATACATGAGGCAAAAACTAACATAACTGCAAGAAGAAATAGATGAATTTACTATTATAGCTGGAGATTTCAACACTCCTCTATCAGCAATTGATAAATCTAGTAGGCAGAAAATCAAGGATATAGTTGAACTAAACATGCATCCATTTATATGGATCTAATTGACATTTATAGAGTAGTTCACCCATCAACAGCAAAATACACATTCTTCCTAAGTGCACATGAAACATTCACTGAAACAGACCACATTCTGCACCATAAAATACACCTTAACAATTATAAAATATAAATCATCCAAAATATGCTTTCAGACTACAATGGAATTAAACTATAAATCAGTAACAGCTGAGCTAGAAAATCCCCAAATAAATAGATTAAGCAACACATTTCTAAATACATAGGTAAAAGAATATATCAACAGAAAAATAAAAATATGTTGAACTAAATAATAAAATAACAGCTATCAAAATATCTAGGATGCAGCAAAAACAGTGCTTAGAAGGAAATTTATACTATTGTATGTATATATTTAGAAAAGAAGTACCTAAAACTAATTATCTAACCTTCCACATTAGTCAACTAAAAAAAGTAAATTAAATCTAAAATAAGAAGAAATTATAATAACCAGAGCAAAATAAATAAAATTGAAAACAAAATCAGTAGACAAAAATAAACAAAACCAAAACTGGTTCTGTGACAATATCAACATTTATAAACTCCTATGCAGCTAACTGAGAAAAACAAAAGACAAGACACAAATTACTAATATCAGAAATGGAAGAGGGGAGATCACTACTGTTCCCACAGATAATAAAAGATTAATAAGAGAGCATTATAAACAACTTTATGTCCACAGATCTGGTAATTAGGGGGAAAAAAAGGACCAACTCTCTGAAAGACACAATGTATAAAACTTCTACAAGGAGATTTAGACAATCTGAATAAACTTATGTCTAGAAAGTAGTAGATTGAATAATCACCCTCTAAAACAGTAAGCACCAGTCCCAGATGAATTTACTGGTGAATTCTACCACTATCTAAGGGAAAAACAATATCAATTCTCTACAACTTTTTCTGGAACATACAATCAAAGAAAATACTTCCTAACTCATTCTATGCAGTCAGCATTACCCTAATACCAAAACCAGAAAAAAAAACATTATGAGAAAAGGTATCTACAGACAAACACCTCTCAGGAATAGGGATGTGAAAATCCTCCACAAAACATTCAGCAATCTGAATCCAACAATGTATAAAAAAAAAAAAATGTACACTACACCCAAAGTTGGATTTATTCCAGGTATGTAGTGCTGGTTCAACATTAAAAAAAAAAATCAATGAATCTAGGGGTGCCTGGGTGGCTCGGTCAGTTAAGCATCCAACTTGATTTCAGCTCAGGTCATGATATCACAGTTCGTGTGTTCAAGCCCTGCATCAGGCTCTGTGCTCATGCCACGAAGCTTGCTTGGGATTCTCTCCTCCCTCTCTTTCTGTCTTTCCCCCACTCTGTCTCCCAAAAATAAGTAAATAAACATTTTTAAAAATCAATTAATCTAATAATCACATTAGCACAATAAAGAAGTAAAAATCACATCATATTACTAGAGGCAAGAAAAGTATTTAACAAAATCCAAAACCCATTCATGATAAAAATGAGAAAACACTCAGAAAACTAGCAGAAGATAAACTTCCTGAACTCAATAAAGAACATGTACCAAAAAATCCCTATAGTTAGCATCATACTTAGTGATGAGAAACTAGATGCTTTCTTGAGATGAGGAACATGAAAACCATGTTTCATCTCACCACTCCAATTCAACATAATACTGGAAGGAAGACCAATAAAATCAAAAATATACAAATTAGGAATAAATAGTATTTTCTGTTCATAAATGACACAATTTCTATGTAGAAATTCCCAAAGAATCAATAACAAAAAGATTCTTAGAACTAATCAGTTGCAGCAAGGTTACAGGATACAAAGGTTAATATATTAAAGTCAATTACTTTCTGATATACTAGCAATGAACAAATGGAATTTGCAACTAAAACATAATTTACTATTTACATTAGTACACAAAAATAAAATACTTGGGTATAAATCTAACAATATAGGTACAAGATATATATGGAGAAAGTTGCAACTTTTAGATGAAAGAAATAAAAAAGTGAATAGATATTCCATGTTCATGGATAAGAGGACTCAATATTGTCAAGATGTCAGTTTTTTCCAACTCAACATGTAGATTCATTGCAATCCCAAAACCTCAGTTATTTTATGGATACTGACTATAACTGTAAAGTTTATGTCAAAAGGAAAAAAGACACATAATAGCTAACACATATTGAAAAAGGACAAAGAGTACAATTTAAGACATACTATACGTTACAGTAATCAAGACAATGTGACCATGATTAAGGAATAAACAAATAGATCAGAGGAGCAAAACAGAGTCTAGAAATACAACCTCCACAAACACAGTCACTGATTTTTGACAAAAGAGTAAAGACAATACAGTGAAGAAAGGATAGTCTTTTCAACAAACAGTACTAGAAGAACTAGCCATCCACATGCATTAAAAAAAAAAATCTAGATCTTACATCACTCACAAAAATTAACTCAAGATGTATCATAGCCTTAAATAGAAAATGCACAGCTATAAAACTTCTAGGAAATAACATAGGAGAAAATCTAGGTGATCTTGGTTTGGTTTGGACTTGATCTGGGTTTGGCAAGGACTTTTTTTTTTTTTTTTTAATTTTTTTTTCAACGTTTTATTTTTTTTATTTTTGGGACAGAGAGAGACAGAGCATGAACGGGGGAGGGGCAGAGAGAGAGGGAGACACAGAATTGGAAACAGGCTCCAGGCTCTGAGCCATCAGCCCAGAGCCTGATGCGGGGCTCGAACTCACGGACCGCGAGATCGTGACCTGGCTGAAGTCGGACGCTTAACCGACTGCACCACCCAGGCGCCCCGGCAAGGACTTCTTTAAATACAACAAAAGCATGATCCATGATTGAAAAAAATAAGGTGAACTTCATTAAAATTAAAACTTCTGCTGTATAAAAGACACTGTTAAAAAATGAAAATGCAAACCAAAGATTAGCATAAACATCTGATAAAATACAGCTATCCAAAATATACAAGAACTCTTAAAACTCAACAATAAGAAAACAATAATTCAATGAAAAGTTGAGCTAAAGATCTGAATAGATGTTTCTCCAAGGAAGGCATTCAGGTGGCACATAAGCACATGAAAAGATGTTCAACATTATACGTCATTAGGGAATTGCAAATTAACCCAGCAATAGATATCACTACATATATAATAGAATGATTAAAACCCAAAATACTGACAACACCAAATTGTGGCAAGGATGTGGATTAACAGGAACTCTCACTCACTGCTGGTAGAAATGCAAAATGTTACAGCCACTTTCAAAGGCTGATGGGCAGTAAAATGGTATAGCCATTTTCAAAAGCTGATTGGCAGTTTCTTACAAAGCTAAACATAGTGTTGCCATATGATCTAGAAATCACACTCCTTGGTATTTACCCAAATAAGTTGAAAATTTATGTTCAAACAAAAACTGGCACTAAAACTATAAAACTCTTAGAAGAACATGTAGAAGGAAAGCTTTATAATGTCAGATTTGGCAAGATTTCCTGGATATAACACCAAAGCATAGGAAACAAAAGTAAAACTAAAAAAAAGACAAATTGGATGACATCAAAATTTAAAACTTCTGGGCAAAGGAAACAACTAACCGCATAAAAAGATAACCAATGGAAATGAACAACATATCTGTAAATCATGTATCTGATAAGGAATTAGTATTGAGACTATACAAAGAACCCCCCCACACACACACACACCCAGAAATGCTGGAGCAGAAGAATACAATAAAATTCAAAAATGCAATAGAACGTAGGAAATCAAATAGCTATGTCCTGGTTAAGGAGATTATAGGGAATACATTATAATGCTTTCTGGCCCTGCTGAAAACAGCGGACCAGTATCTAGTTAATGTGTATTTAGGGGTTGCATCCTGTCTGTGTTCATGAATTCCTTAGACCATGTCATCTATGGAATATCTTATTTTGTCTTCCACCCTGCTTTCAGAATCTGCTCTTCTGTAGTCTTGGGAACACCTTGCTTATTTGCACACTTCCTATACGTTCCTACTGGCACATAGCCACTGACATTTTGCACAATGTTTTCCCTATAATTTATGCCTATAAATACAGGAGCTTAAGAGCAGCTCAGGGAGACTTCCCTTAGCCTCCCTCTCACATCTCTTGACTTGCATGGAGTCTTGAGTAACCCTTTCTGCTGCCCTTGGCTTTGCTGGACAAAGCTGAAAGCCAAACCCACAATTGGTGACCCCAACATGACCGTAATAGCCTCAAAAGGAAGACTTTCCAGCAGCAGAATCTACACACTCAGGAGAAGAAAGTGAAATTGTCTGGACTTCAAACAGACCTCATCCCGGTAAGGAATAGCAGGACCCCCTTGGGAGAGCTGCCAACATATCTAGTTTTCAGTGAGAGTATTTCTTTTCTCCAAAAAATGACAAAGGAACAGCTATTACATCTAAAAACTTTACAGCAGCTTTTAAAGGTGGCTCATTGCACTGTTAAAAAAGATCAATTAAGTAAATTGTTACAAACAATGCAAGACACCTGTCCCTGGTTCCCCAACCATGGTACAGTTGATTTAGATCTATGGGAACAAGTGGGAAATATTTTAAAAAGAAAACATGCCAAAGGAGACAAGGTTCCTACTTCCATTTTAGTGACTTGGAGTTTAATCCCTAAGGCATTATGTCCATTACATGTATCTCCAGAGAAGGAACAAATTAAGAAAGAAAGCCTAATACCCACCTCTCCTTCACACCTCTTACAATGGAGGATGACTTCCCTCCACTGCCTCCTCCTGTCCCTATTCCTCCTGATTGCTTAAAGCCAATACTTACATTGGATGGATACAAGCCACCAGTTATGCAGCAATGTTTATAGGAGGGATATGCTACTGGGGAATTTCATATATTCCCCATCATTACCACTCCTGGAATATCAACCTAGGCAAAAGTCGCTCCTTTAATTGTCTTCAAGGAATTGAAAGGAAGTGTTGTTGAGAATGATATCCAAAACTCCTTTACTAAGGGGATAATTGAAACAATAGGAAATGGATATGAAAGGACCCCTTTGGATTGGAAGGCATTAACAAAGGGCATACTTTCCCCCATTCAGCATGCTAAATGGACTTTAGAATATCAAGAGGGCTGCCTCACATAGGCAATTCATAATCGAGATTTGGGTATTCCAAAAGGAGTAGAAATGCTACAAGGTGTCAGCCATTATACCATGGCTCAAGCCCAAACCCAGGCCAATCATAGGTTATTCCAACAATGTTTTACTGTCCTTGACACAAAAACAGGTTCCTTTGCCACTATACTGTAGGGAGCCACTGAACCTTATGTTGATTTTGTGAATAGGTTGCAGCAGAGTATTTCCAGGCAAATAGATAATGAAGTTGCTCAAGTTTTACTGCAGCAATTGGCCTATGAAAATGCTAACGTAGACTGTCAGGCCGTTCTCTCTGGCATACACACACAAGCCAAAGGTATCACTGAATTTATCAGGGTGTGCCAAAATGTGGGAACTGAAATACAAAAAGCACAAATTCTTGTGGCTATTATTATGAGACCATCTCCAGCCTCTCATGCCTGCTTTAAATGTGGAAATCCAGAGCACATGCGAAAGGACTGTCACCAACAAACAACGGGACAAACCAGGAAGTTACCCAATAAGGATTGTCCCAGATGTAGAAAAGGAAAACATTGGACAAATCAATGCCAATCTAAATTTGATAAAGAAGGATGACCCCTCTCCCTCTCAGGAAATGAGGAAGGGGCGTCAGCTCCCAAGCCCCCAATGCCAAGTGGAGCAAAACCATACAGAGCCCTGTTCCTTCAGGTTCTCTTAAACCAGGTCAAGGTCAGGTTACAGACTTGCAAGCAGCAACCACAGGAAGTGCAAGAGTGGATTCATGCACTACCTCAGAATTAATTTTAAAGGAACAAGATCATGCCTATACAATACCCACTGGGGTATATGGCCCTTTACCCCCAACACAGTGGGGATTATTCTAGGAATATCTAGCATGTCAAAAAAGGGAATTTTCATAATACCTGGAATCATTGACTCAGATTATATGGTGGAAATTCACATTATGATAAAGGTTAAAGGATTACATATTATCCCCCCTGGAACACAATTAGCACAACTAGTCCTAATCCCTTTTAAAGTTCCAGGAGTTTTAACACAACAAAGGGGAAATAAAGGATTTGGCAACACAGTATCCAAGGAATTATATACTGGGCTGAGATCATTCAATCTGACAAATCTTTTTTAACTATTACTGTAAGGGGAAAGTAATTTACAGGGCTAATTGGTACTAGAGCTGTTATCTCTATTATCACTTCCAATGAATGGCCTAAACATTGGGGAAAAAAGACCTAGCCTCCTAGCTGTTACCAGAGTGGGAGGCACCCACCTACCATTGCAAAGCAAAAGACCCCTCACAAGTGTCCAGCCAGAAGGACAAACAGGTTACATTCAACCTTTATTCTATCTGTTCTTATGTCTTTATGGGGAAGGGACTGACTTAAACGATGGAAAGTAGTCATTCAGTCTTTTTTTTTTTTTTTTAATAGGGATCACTGTTAAAACCCCTCCCTTTCCACTGATATGGAAATCTTCCATGTGTATTTGGATCGAACAGTGGCCCCTAAAAGGGGAGCAATTAAAACAAGATAAAAATCTGGTTTTACAACAATTAGAAGCTGGTCATATTGAACCTTCCACCATTCCTTGGAACACACCTACTTTTACAATTTCTAAAAAATCAGGTAAATGGAGATTGTAACAGGACCTCAGGGCTATCAACACCATTATCCAACCTTTGGGGGCATTACAGCCAGGCTTGCCCAACCCTGCCATTTTTCTTTCAACATGGCCTATTATAGCAATATATCTTAAGGACTGCTTTTTTACCATACCTTGTAGCCAAATATGATAAGGAACATTTTGCCTTTTCTCTACCTGTGACTAACAACCAAAGACCTTTGTCTAGATATCAACGGAAAGTATCACCTCAAGAAATGATTAATAGCCCAACTATATGTCAGTATTTCATTCAACAAGCCTTACTGCCCACTCATAAAAAATGTCTATCCTGTCTAATTTGTCCTTATATGGATGATATTCTTCTTGATGCTCTTACACAGACCTTCCTTTTCACAATATATAAACACTTACAACTTTCCACAGAAGAACATGGGCTTCAAATAGCTCCTGAAAAGGTTCAAATGCAGGAACCTTGAAAATATCTAGGACATATAGTCTTTGCTCAGACAATACAGCCTCAATGCATCTCATTAGATATTACTCCATTACATACCATAAATGATTTTCAAAAATTGTTAGGAGCTATTAATTGGATTTGTCCCATTTTGGGAATTACTACAGGACAACTTTCTAATTTATTTATTATTTTAAAAGAAAACACTGCTTTAGACTCTCCTCATAGTTAATTTCTTTTCTGCTTCAGAGATTAAATTATTATTAAACAGGCCTTTAAAAACAGGCAACTACATCACCTACAGTTAGGTTACCCCATTTATCTATTTATATTTCCTACCCTCCATATACCCACTGGACTTTTGGCCAACTTATAAAAGAAGTTCAATGTTTAGGATGGCTTTTTCTTTCCCACTCATTTAAGAAAACCCTCACTCCCTATACACAACAAGTTACAGAATTATTATTTAAGGGCAGATAAAATTGCCAACGACAGGATATGACCCTGATTCTATATATCCTGGGGTGTCTTATGATGCTTTCAACTGATTCGCACTCAATCTATAGAACTCCAAAGTGCTATCAGACTTTGTTGGCCAACTGTTTAGTCTCTGCCATCAGACAAATTGTTACAATTACCTCTTTTAAACATAACTACACCCAAAAAAGTATCTCCACAGCCAATTTCACAAGCAATCACTGTTTTTATAGATGATCTGGAAAAACTACTAAATCTGCTATTGCATGGTTTGACCAACGACGGCATAAAGTAATCTTTAAAGGACAAACATCTACTCAGAAATCAGAATTAAAGGCCAATTTATGGCTTTACAACAATTTCCTAACCAACCTATTAACATTGTAGCAAACTCTCAATATATAGTTTATATGACACAGAATATAGAACAGGCCTCTTTTAGGGAAATGAAGGATCCCTCCTTACTGTCCCTATTTTTAACTTTACCAGCCTTACTAGATAAACACACCCTCTTTTTATCACTCACATAAGATCACATTCAGGCTTAGCTGGACCTTCAACAGAAGGAAACTAGTGTGAAGCCCAATTTGTTGGCTACAATAGAGCTTTTAAAACTGCTCAATTATCTCATGACCTTTTTCATCAAAATTATAAGTCCCTTATTAAACAATTCCATCCTACAGTTATTCAAGCTAAACAAATTGTTGCTTCCTGCCCTGTCAACAGCAATCAAAAGGACAAAAAACAGTGGGGAATTAACCCCAGACATCTAAATGCAAATCATCTTTAGGGGTACTGGGTGGCTCAGTCAGTTAAGCTTCTGACCTTGGCTCAGTTCATGATCTTGCAGTCTGTGAGTTTGAGTCCCGTGTCGGGCTCTGTACTGACAGCTCAGAGCCTGGAGCCTGCTTCAGATTCTGTGTCTCCCTCTCTCTCTGCCCTTCCCCTGCTCATGCTCGCTCTCTCGCTCAAATAAATAAACATTTAAAAAAAGATATTTAAATACATCATCTTTGGAAAATTGATATTACATACTATGCCCCATTCGTGTGTCACAAATATATCCACGTGTCTGTGAACATCTTTCAGGATTTATAATGGCCTTTATTCACACTGGAAAAAATGTGAAAAATATCATTTGTCATTTTTTACATCCATTTTTACAAGCCAGTAGACCTCAACAAATTAAAACTGACAACAGGCTTGGATACCTTTCCTCCATGCTAAAGGAATTTTTCCAAAATTGGAATATACAACGCATTATGGGCATACCATATAACCCTACTGGAGAAGCTATTTTAGAACATACATATGTCACTTTAAAACAAATCTTCATAAACAAAAAAGAGGGAATCTACATAATGACTCTCCTTGGAATTCACTATATAAACCTTATACATATTAAGTTTTTTAAGTTGTGATTCCCATGGCCTCACAGCTGCCAAATGACATTCTACGCCATCTCCTGGCTCAAATATCAGAGCCAAGGTTTTACTCAAAGGTATACAAGGCAATAATTGATGGAAAGGGCCTTATGAACTAATAACATGGGAAAGGGGATATGCATGTGTTCTTCACCCATCAGGACCACACTGGACACCTGCTCATCTGATTAAACCATACCATGAGTTGGAAGGATCAGCCCCTCAAACCTTCTCCTCAGAAGGCAAATTTGTCTTTACAAGGACAACAGGGGAGACAATGACCAAGAATGACCAAGGCAAATAATATCATCTGGGGACAACTTAAGAAGTTCAATCAATATGACACCAAAGTCATGTACCATGTAGGAGCAAAACCAACCCCAGTAAACAGGTTTTTAGCATACTTAGCTGTGGTTTCCAAACTCACCTAAGGTAATGATTTGCTTAATCTTTTTCTTTATCCAGACCACTACTGCTTTTTCATCACTGTGTGGGGCTCATATCATAGACCCCCCCTTTCTTTAAACCAGTTAATATAACATTTGACAACCCATATTATGTTTTTGAAGTACTTCCTCCAGCTTGGTATACAGCTTGTGTCAACCATTGTATTATCAAATTTTCTATCCCACATGTTTTTCTTAAAAGGCAGCCTCTTAAAGTCCTCATATGAGTGAAGTCATATGATTTTTGTCTTTCTCTGACTAATTTCACTTAGCATAATACCCTCCAGTTCCAACCATGTAATTGCAAATGGCAAGATTTCATTCTTGAAAACAGACAAACATAAGGGAAGGGAAACAAAAATAATATAAAAACAGGGAGGGGGACAAAACAGAAGAGACTCATAAATGTGGAGAACAAACTGAGGGTTACTGGAGGGGTTGTGGGAGGGGGGATGGGCTAAATGGGTAAGAGGCATTAAGGAATCTACTCCTGAAATCATTGTTTCAATATATGCTAACTAATTTGGATGTAAATTTTAAAAAACAAAAAAATAAAATTTAAAAAAATGGAAAAAAAAGCCTCAAATTTGGCTACCAGTAAATCTAGCAAGGTCCTAGGCAGAGTCCAATGGTCTCACTGAGTTAGCCCAAGCCATTTCTAAGTGGAGACCTAAAGATTTGTTGGATGGCTCATTGCCTTCCTTACCTCATCCACTGTCATCTTAGCCACAGCCTCTGTTGCAGCAGTCTCCCTGACAGAGTATCCATACTGCTAAAGTAGTCAATCACATAATGACTAATACCACCAAAGCAACAATTACTTAAACACAGACTTATAATGGTGTCATGCAGAAGTTGCAAGCTGCAGAAGCAGCACTCAAATGGATGGGGGACCACCAAGAGGCACTTGTTGATCATCAAAATATACAATGTGACTGGCAACATGACAAAATTTGTGTCACTCCCTTACAATATGTCTCAACACTCCTAGGATTTAGTAAAAAAAAAAAAAAAAAAAAAAAACCACAAAAAAACAAACAAAAAACTAGAAGCTTTTTTCACCAAATTACAATCTGAAATTAATGTTTTGTCTTCCCAAATACGTTAACAACTGTTAGATATTCAACAGGAAACACAGATACAAGTTGAACAGGAGTTATCTGACAATGTGAAATGGTTAAATCCAACCAACTGGTACCATGGCCTCAATTAACATATTTGGATTATTGGGGCTCTTTGCTTCCTAGTCTTTTTTGTATTTCTTATAGCCCTCTGAATGATCTATAGCATAGTGGCTTCCTTGAGGCATCATGAACTACAACAGATTGCCCTCTTCAACTCCCATGAACAAGAAAATTCTTCTAACAAAAAAGGGGGATATGTGGGAAATCAAAAAGCTATGTCCTGATTAAAGAGATTATAGAGAATACATTACACTTCTTTCTGGCCCTGCTAAAAACAGCAGACCAGTATCTAGTTAATGTATATATAGGGGTTGGGTCCTGCCTGTGCTCAGGAATCCATTAGACCATGTTATCTACAGAATAACTTATATCTTGTCCTCCACCCTGCTTTCAGTATCTGCTCTTTTGTAGTCTTGGGAACACCTTATGTTTTTTTTTGGGGGGGGGTGGTTTTCATGCTTTCTATATGTTCTTACTGGCATGTGGCCACTGACCTATTACTCAACATTTTCCCTATAATGTATGCCTAATAAATACGGGAATAGAAGAGCAGCTTGGGGAGACTTCCCTTAGCCTCCCTCTCACCTCTCTTGACTTGCATAGAGTCTTGAGCAGTCATTTCTGCTGCCCTCAGCTTTGCTAGACAAAGCTGAAAGCTGAATCCGCAATTGGTGTCCCTGACGTGCCAAGTCCATCCCTCTTGTAGAAAGCAGCAGACTTGACCAAGAAGAAGGAATGTGTAAAGTAGGAAGCAGGTCCTTTGAAGTTACCCACTCAGAGGAGAATAAAGAAAAAACAATGAAAAAGAGTGAAGAAAGTCTATGTGATCTATAAGATACCATTTAGGGAAACAATTTATGCATTATTGGACTCCAAAGGGAGAAGAGAGTGGAAAGGAGCAGAAAACTTATCTTAAGAAATAATGGATGAGAATGTCCCAAATCTGGAGAGAGATTTGGACGTTTAAGCTCATAAAGCACCTAGGGACTCCAAAAATTTCAACTAAAAAAGATGTTTGGCAAAAAAAAATTACAATAAAATTGTATAAATCAAAGACAGCAAATTTTAAAAGAAAAAAGAAAAAAAACTGCTCACATATAAAGGAAACTTCATAAAGCTGTCAGTGGATATCAGAAGAAACCAGGAAGTCTGGAAAAAGTGGGATGATATATCCAAAATGCTGAAAGAAAAACTGAGGGAACTGAGGGAATTTACCACTAGACTTGTCTTATAATAAATGCTCAAAGGAGTTCATCAGGCTGAAATTTAAGGAAACTAATTAGTAATATGAAAACATGAAAATATAAAACACACTAGTAAAGGTAACTATATAGTCAAATTCAGAAAATTCTAATTCTGGAATAGGGTGGTAGGTTAATCACTTAACTCTAGTATAAAGGTTAAAGGAATAAAAGTATTGACAGGAAACCATCAAAATCCTAGGGGAGAACATAGACAGTAACCTCTTTTACCTTGGCCATAGCAACATCTTACTAGACATGTCTCTGGAAGCAAGGAAAACAAATGCACAAATAAACAACTGGGACTTCATCAAAATAAAAAGCTTCTGCACAACAAAGGAAACAATAAAACTAAAAGGCAATCTATTGGATGAGAGTAGATATATGATAATGACATATCAGAAAAAGGGCTAGTATCCAAAATCCATAAAGAACTTCTCAAACTCAACACCCAAAATATAAATAATACAGTTAAGAAATGGGAAGCTGTAAACAGACATTTCTCCAAAGAAGAAATACAAATGGCTAACAGACACATGAAAAAAATGCTCAATATCATTCATCATCAGGGAAATATAAATCAAAACCATGATGAGATATCACCTCACACCTGTCAGAATGGCTAAAATTAACAACTCAGGAAACAACAGTTGTTGGCGAGGATACGGAGAAAGAACTATCTTACACTGTTGGTGGGAATGCAAACTGGTGTAGCCTCTCTGGAAAACTATGGAGGTTCCTCAAAAAGTTAAAAATAGAATTACCCTACAACCTGACAACCTCACTACTAGGTATTTATGCAAAGGACACAAAAATACTGATTCAAAGGAGTACATGCACCACAGTGTTTATAGCAGCACTAACAAGAGTCAAATTATGGAAAGAGCCCAAATCCATCAACTGATGAAGAAGATATGGTGTATATGTACAATGGCATATTACTCAGCAATCAAAAAGAACAAAATCTTGCCATTTCCAACAACATGGATAGAGCCATAGAGTATTATGGTAAGCGATGTCAGTGAGAAAAAGACAAATACCTTATAACTTCACTCATAAGTGGAATTTAAGAAACAAAACAGATGAACATATGGAAAGGAAATAAAAAATAAGATAAAAATAGAGAGGGAGGCAAACCACATGAGATTCCTAACAATAGAGAACAAACTGAGGGTTGCTGGAGAGGAGGTGGGGGCGTGTGCTAAATGGGTGATAGGCACTAAGAACGGCAGTTATGATGAGCACTGGGTGTTATACACAAGTGATGAATCACTGAATTCTACTTCTGAAACCAGTACTACACTATATAGTAACCAACTTGAATTTAAATAAAATCCTAGGAAAAAAAAAGGGAAAAAGTATTTAAAAAAGGAAAAACTATAGTGAGGAGGGGTTAAGATGGTAGAGAAGCAGGGGGACTGGGATCTTCCTCATCCCTCAAACACAGTTGTACTGAGGTCAGATCACTTGGAACACCCAGGAAAATGACCTAGAGAGTGGCAGAAAGATCTTCACAGTTGGAGGGAGACGGCTTGGCAGGATGGAGACTCTTGAGCTGAAACTCGAAGGTACAAAGTGTGCAACTCTCTCCGACTGGAGATGGAAGCCAAGGCCATGCTCCTAGGGAGGAGGGAGACAGTCCCAGAATGCATAGCGCTGTATAGCAGTCTCAGATCTCAGTGGTGCATTGGGAGAGAATGGTCTGCTTCCTGGAGCACTGTGGGAAGAGTGTGGGAAAGGGTTTATTGCCTCCCTAAGGACAAAAGACCTTGCGTGTGCCAGCCAAAGGCTTTTTATCAGAAGGGTGTAGTGGCACTATTCCAGAACAGGGTCCAAGCATTGCAGGGCCCTTTAAGACATCATGTTTTGAATCCCAAATGAACACCTAGAAGGCACAGGAGATCTGTGGATCAGGGAAAGGTGACTGTCCTCACTCTTCTATGAGAGCTGCCTGAACAACACAGTTTGAGACATCCAGTCCAGGGAAGAGGGATTGGGTTGTCTCCACTGTCCTCCCCAACACCAACATTGTAGGACTTGGAGAGCAGCACAGAGGCCCCCAGTGGAGGCAGGGCATGCTTACACCAAACCCCACCCCTTATACCTGGCAACTGCTTGTTTACTGAAGCAAGACTGACACTGACCCAAAACAGCCTGTCTCTTCTCGAGACCAGCAGGGCCACTGGACCCAGGCAGCAACAGACAATTGATTTCTATTTGTTTGTGATTTTTTTAATTTAATTTAATTTTACTGTTCTTTCTTCTTTTCTTTTGGAATCAGGCTCATAGTTTGATTTTTTTTGGATCAATTCGTATTGCATATATTTTTCTTTAATGAGGCATCTTTACTCTTTTCCACCTTTTCTATTTCTTCTTCTTTATTTTCCTTTCTGTTTCTCTGGATTTAGCCTTATAGTTTTTTGATTTTCTGTTTGGTCTTTTTTTCCTTTCATTTTTCTCTTTTTATGGGCTCAGGCCTCCCCGCTGCCCCTTTTCCTTTACTTTTTCCAAGGTTACTTCAACAAACAAATCAAAGCATACCTGGTTGAGGATCCAAACAATCCACCACTATAAGCAAGGAGGAGTTCTGCTAAGAACTGACCCGTGGCATAGAGCAGCCAAAATGCAACAACAGAATGCATACTGCTTACACCAAAAACACTTCCTAAAGTGCCAGACTCTGAACAGGGTATTATCCCCTTTTAATATAGTAGTACTCTCAGGTACAGGGCACCTAACAAGCCTTTAGAACATGCAAAAGACAGAAACTTAACCAAAATGACAAAACAGAGGAACTCTCCCCAAAAGAAAATTCAGGAAGAAATCACAGCCAGAGAACTGCTCAAAAAAGATATTATAAATTATTTCTCAGATATATTGCTTATAACAGTCATAAGACTAATAGCTGAGCTTGAAAAAAGCATAGAAGAGGGGCAGAGAAACTCTTGATGCAGAGATCTAAGACCGAAGAACTAGTCATGGTGAATTAAAAAATGTTGTAACTTAGATGCAAAATAAACTAGACACAGTGACAGTGAGGCTAGAAGAAGCAGAGGAGAGATAAGGGAAATAGAAGATAAAATTATGGATAATGATGAAGCTGAAAAAAAGAGGGAAAGGAAATTACTAGATCATGATAGGAGAATTAGAGAACTAAGTCATTCAATGAAATGAAACAATACCCATATCATAGGAGTTCCAAAAGAAGAGAGAGAGAGAGAGAGAGAGAGAGAGAGAGAGAGAGAGAGAGACAGGGACAAAAGGTTTATTTGAACAAATTATAGCTGAAAACTTCCATAATACGGGGAAGGAAACAGGCATCCAAGTCCAAGAGGCACAGAGAACTCCCTTCAAAATCAACAAAAACAGGTCAACACCATGACAAAGTATAGTGAAACTGGCAAAATACTAAGATAAAGAGAATTCTGAAAGCAGCTAGGGACAAATGGCCCTTAACTTCTAAGGGTAGACACATAAGGGTAGTAGCAGACCTGTGCACTGAAACCTTGCAGGCCAGAAGGGAGTGGCAGGAAATATTCAGTGTGCTGAGAACGAAAAATACGCAGCCAAGAATCCTTTATCCAGCAAGGCTGTCATTCAGACTAGAAGGAGAGATAAAGGCTTTTCCAGACAATCAAAAACTAATGGAGTTCATGACCACTAAACCAGCCCTGCAGGAGATTTAAGGGGGATTCTGTGAGTGGAAAGCAGGAAAGACTACAAAGGACCAGGTATAACACCACAAACACAAAACCTACAGATAACACAATGGCACTAACTCCATATCTTCAATAATCATTCTGAATGTAAATGGACTAAATACTCTGATCAAGACAGTATCAGAATGGATTAAAAAAATAAGATCCATCTATATGCTGCCTACAAGAGACTCATTTTAGACCTGAGGACACCTGCAGATTGAAAAGGAGGGCATGGAGGGGTGCCTGGGTGGCTCAGTCGGTTGGGTGGCTGACTTTGGCTCAGGTCATGATCTCGTGGTTCACGAGTTCGAGCACCGTGTCCAGCTCTGTGCTGACAGCTCAGAGCCTGGAGCCTGCTTCAGTTTCTGTGTCTCCATCTCTTTCTGCCCCTCCCCTGCTCATGCTCTCTCTCTCAAATTTAAAAAAATTAAATTAAAAAATAAACATTTAAAAAATTAAAAAAAAAGGAGGGCATGGAGAACCATCTATCATGCTAATGGACATCAGAAGAAAGCCAAAGTAGCCATACTTATATCAGAGACACTAGATTATAAAATAAAGACTGTAACAAGAGATGAAGAAGGGCATTATATCATAATTAAGGGTTTTATCCATCAAGAAGAGCTAATGATTATAAATGTTTATGCCCCCAAAGTGGAGGAACCCAAGTATATCAATTAATGACAAACATAAGCAAACTTATTGATAATAATATTACAATTGTAGGTGACTTTAATACTCCACTTACAACAATGGACAGATCATCTAGGTAGAAAATCAATAAGGAAACAATGGCTCTGAATGATACACTGGACCAGTGGACTTAACAGATATATTAGGAACTTTTCATCCAAAAGCAGAATACATTCTTCCCAAGTGTACATGAAACACTCTCCACAATAGATCACATACTGGGTCACAAAAAAGCCCTCAACAAGTACAAAAAGATTGAGATTATACTATGCATATTTTCAGATCACATCACTATGAAACTTGAAATCAACTGCAAGAAAAAATTTGGAAAGCCCCCAAACACGAAGGTTGGAAAACATCCGACTAAATGAATGGGTTATCCAAGAAATTAAAGAAGAAATAAAAAAATACAAGGAAGCAAATGGAAATGAAAACATGACAGTCCAAACCCTTTGGGATGCAGCAAAGGCAGTCCTAAGAGGAAAATACATGGCAATTCAGGCCTATCACAAGAAGAAAGAAAGGTATCAAGCACAACCTAACCTTATACCTAAAGGAGCTAGAAAAGCAGCAGCAAATAAAGCCCAAAGACAGCAGAAGAAGGGAAATAATAAAGATTAGAGCAGAAATAAATGATGTAGAATCCAAAAAAAAAAAAAAAAACAAACAGTGGAACAGATCAATGAATTTAAGAGCTGATTTTCTGAAAGAGTGAACAAAATGGGTAATCCCTTAGCCAGACTTATCAAAGAGAGAAAAGAGAGAGGACCCAAACAGATAAAAAATCACAAATGAAAGAGGAGATATCAGAACCAACACTACAGAAATACAAATAATAATTAGAGAATACTATGAAAAATTGTAGACCAAACTGGACAATCAGGAAGAAATGGACAAATTCCTAGACACTCACACACTACCAAAACTCAGAAAGAAATATAAATTTTGAACAGACGCATAACCAGCAAAAAAATCGAATCAGTTACCAAAAATCTCCCAGTAAGAGTCCTGGGCCAGATGGCTTCCCAGGGGAATTCTACCAGACACTTAAAGCAGATTAATACGTACTTTGCTTAAACTGTTAGAAAGGAAAAGAGGAGAAAAGAAAAGGAAGAAAGAAAAGGAAGAAAGAAAAGGAAGAAAGAAAAAGAAAGCTTCCAGATTCATTCAATGAAGCCAGTATTACCTTGATTCCAAAACCAGACAGAGACCCCACTAAAAAGGAGAAGTACAGGCCAATATCCCTAATGAAGCTGGATGCAAAACTTCTCAACAAGATACTAGCAAATCGAATTTAACAGTACATTAAAAGAATTATTCACCATGATCAAGTGGGATTTATTCCTGGGCTGCAGGGCTGGTTCAATATTCACAAGTCAACCAACATGATACATCACATTAAAAGAAGAAAGGATAAGAAATATAGGATCCTGTCGATGGATGCAGAAAAAGCATTTGACAAAATAGAGCATCCTTTTTTATGGATCAAATCACTTTATTACATAGGGATACAAAATAAATAAATTTATTTATTTATTTATTTTTTTTTTATGTATTTATTTTTAACTTTTAATTCTAGTATAGTTAACATACAGTGTTATATTTTTTCCAGGTATACAAGCAAATGATTCAGCAATTCCATACATCACCCAGTTCTCAAAACAAGGGCCTTCTTTATTATTTTTTTTTTAATTTACATCCAAATTAGTTATCATATAGTACAACAATTTCAGGAGTAGATTCCTTAGTGCGCCTTACCCATTTAGCCCATCCCCCCTCCTACACCCCTTCCAGTAACCCTGTTTGTTCTCTATATTTATGAGTCTCTCAAGCTTTGTCTCCCTTCCTGTTTTTATATTATTTTTGTTTCCCTTCCCTTATGTTCATCTCTTTTGTCTCTTAAAGTCCTCATATAAGTGAGGTCATAGGATATTTGTCTTTCTCTAATTTCACTTAGCATAATACCCTGTAGTTCCAACCACATAGTTGCAAATGGCAAGATTACATTCTTTTTGATTGCTGACTAATACTCCATATATATATATATATATATATATATATATATACACACATACACACACACACACACACACACACCACATCTTTATACTTTCATCCATCGATGGACATTTGGGCTCTTTTCATACTTTGGCTATTGTTGATAGTGCTGCTATAAACATTGGAGTGCATGTGCCCCTTTGAAACAGCATACCTGTATCCTTTGGATAAATATCTAGTAGTGCAATTGCTGAGTTATAGGGTAGTATTTTTAGTTTTTTGAGGAACCTCCATACTGTTTTCCAGAGTGGCTGCACCAGCTTGTATTCCCATACAGCATCCTTTCTTAATAAAAACCCTTAAGAAAGTTGGGATAGAAGGAACATACCTTAACATCATAAAAGCCGTATATGAAAGTACCACAACTAATATCCATCCTCAATGGGGAAAAACTGGCAGCTTTCCCCCTGAGATTAGGAACACAACAGAGATGTCCACTCTCACCAATGTTGTTTAGCATAGTGTTGGAAGTCCTAGCCTCAGCAATCAGTCAACAAAATGAAATAAAAGGCATCAAAATTGGCAAAGAAGAAGTCAAATTTTCACTCTTCCCAAAAGACATGATATTCTACATGGAAAACCCAAAAGACTCTACCAAAAAACTGCTAGAACTGATACATGAATGCAGCAAAGTCACAGGACATAAAATCAATTTACAGAAATCTGTTGCAATTCAATACACCAACAATGAAGCAGCAGAAAGAGAAATAAAGGAATTGATCCCATTTATAATTGCACCCAAACCCCTAAGATATGTAGGAATAAACCTAACCAAAGAGGTGAAAGATCTTTGCATGGAACACTACAGAAAGCTTATAAAAGAAACTGAAGAAGACACAAAGAAATGGAAAAATATCCCATGCTCATAGATTGGAAGAACGAAAATTGTTAAAATGTCAATACTACCCAAAGCAATCTACACATTCAATGCAATCCCAAATAAAACAGCCCCAGCATTCTTCATAGAGCTAGAACAAACAATTCTAAAATTTATATGGAACCTGAAAACACCCCAAATAACCAGTCATGTTGAAAAAGAAAACCAAAGTAGGAGGCATCACAATCTCAGAGTTCAAGCTGTATTACAAAGCTGTAATCATCAAGACAGTATGGTACTGGCAAAAGAACAGACACTCAGATCAATGGAACAGAGTAGAGAACCCAGAAATGGACCCACAAACATATGGCCAACTAATCTTTGACAAAGCATTGGATATTATTTCCTGGAATGAAGACAGTCGCTTCAGCAAGTGGTGCTGAGAAAACTGGACATGTAGAAAAATGAACCTGGACCACTTTCTTACACCATACACAAAAATAAACTCAAAATGGATGAAAGACCTAAAAGGAAAGCAGGCAAAAACCTCTTTGATCTTGGCCGCAGCCACTCCTTACTCAACATGTCTCCAGAGGCAAGGGAAATGAAAGCAAAAATGAACTTGGGACCTCATCAAAATAAAAACTTCTGCACAGTGAAGTAAACAATCAGCAAAACTAAAAGGCAACCAATGGAATGGGAGAAGATATTTGCAAACAATATATCAGATAAAGGGTTAGTATCCAAAATCTATAAGGCCTTATCAAACTCAACACCCAAAAAACAAATAATCCAGTGAAGAAATGGGCAAAAGACATTAATAGACACTTCTCTAAAGAAGACATCCAGATGGCCAACCGACACATGAAAAAATGCTCAACATCACTCATCATCAGGGAACTACAAAGCAAAACCACAATGAGATACCACCTTACCCCTGTCAGAATGGCTAACATTAACAACTCAGGCAACAACACATGTTGGCAAGGATGGAGAGAAAGAGGACCTCTTTTGCACCATTGGTGGGAATGCAAACTGGTGCAGCCACTCTGGAACACGGTACAGAGGTTCCTCAAAAAATTAAAAATAGAAATACTCTACGACCCAGCAATTGCACTACTAGGTATTTATGCTGTTTCAAAGGGGCACATGCACCCCAATGTTTATAGCAGCACTATCGACGATAGCCAAAGTCCAAATGTCCATCAATGGATGAATGGATCAAGAAGACACACACACAATGGAGTATTACTCGGCAATCAAAAAGAATGAAATCTTGCCATTTGCAACTACATGGATGGAACTACAGGGTATTATGCTAAGTGAAATTAGAGAAAGACAAATATCATATGACTTCACTCATGAGACTTTAAGACACAGAACAGATGAACATAAGGGAAGGGAAGCAAAAATAATATAAAAACAGGGAGGGGGACAAAATATAAGAGACTCTTATATATGGAGAACAAACAGAGGGTTACTAGAGGGGTTGTGGGAGGGCGAAAAGGCTAAATGGGTAAGGGGCATTAAGGAATATCCCTGAAATCATTGTTGCACTATATACTAACTTGGATGTAAATTTAAAAAATTAAATAATTTTTTAAAAATGTATCACTATGTTCTACTCCTGAAGCCAAGACTGTTTTACAACTAACTTGAAAATAGAAATTAAAATAAAATAAAATAAAAATAAACTGCAGATAACACTCCAAAAAAAGAAACTATAGTTAAATTTTCAATGGACATACAATTAAAAATTTGTAAACTGTAACGTCAGCATAACATTGCTGAGGGGGGAATAGAATAAAAGGGTAGTGTTTTTGTATGTAATTCAAATTATGTTGTTATCAGCTTAAAATAGACTGTTACTCTATTAAATGTTTTATGTAAGTTCAATGGTGACCACAAAAGCAAAAACCAACTTAGATACTCAAATGATAAAATGAAGGAAATCAAAGTATATGATCAGGGACAATCATCAATTCACAAAAGAATATAGCAAGAGAGAAAGCAAGGAACAAAGAACTAAAAAACAGCAAGAACACCACTAATAAAATGGCAGTAGTGAGCCCTTTTCAAAAACTACTTAATATGTAAATGGATCAAATTCCCCAATAAAAAGGTATAAAGTGGTTGAAAGGAAAAAAATCAAAAACCAGCCAACCAAAAAACAACCAGAAACACAAAACCAAACTATATACTGCCTAGAAGAGACTCGGTTTTCCTTTGAAAGACACACATAGGATGAAAGTACAGAAATGGAAAAAGATCTTCCATGCAAATAGAAAAAAGAGGAGGAGCTATACTCATCAGACAAAATAGACTTCTAAGTCCAAAATGGAAAGGAGAAAAAGATTATTGTATAATAGTAAGAGGATAAATTCATCAAGAGGACGTAACAATTGTCAATAAACATGCAACTAACTCTGGAACAGCTAAATACATTTAAGCAAATACTAACAAATCTGAAAGGGAAAACACTTAAGAATACAATAATAACAGGGGATGTCAATATCCCATTTTCAATACTGGATAGCTTATCCAGACAAAAAGACTAACATAGAAAAATTGGACTGGAACCATACTTTAGACAAAATGGACCTAATAGACACATACAGAACACTCCACCCAATACAAGAATACTTATTTTTCTCAACTGCGGATGGAACATTCTTCAGGACATTTCATATGTTAGGAAACAAAACAATCTTAAATTTAAAAAGAATGAAAACATACCAATGAAAGATACCAAGTATTTTTTCCAACCACAATTGCAGGAAACTAGAAATCACTAACAGGAGGAAAAATGGAAAATTCACAAATATGTGAAAATTAAGTAATACAGGGGCGCCTGGGTGGCGCAGTCGGTTAAGCATCCGACTTCAGCCAGGTCACGATCTCGCGGTCCGCGAGTTCGAGCCCCGCGTCGGGCTCTGGGCTGATGGCTCAGAGCCTGGAGCCTGTTTCCGATTCTGTGTCTCCCTCTCTCTCTGCCCCTCCCGCGTTCATGCTCTGTCTCTCTCTGTCCCAAAAATAAATAAACGTTGAAAAAAAATTAAAAAAAAAAAAGAAAATTAATACACTTTGAAGAACAAATTAAATGGGAAAGAATAAATGGGTCAATGAAGAAATCAAAAGGGGAAATCAAAATATATTTCCAAACAAATGAAAATGGAAACACAATATATCAAAACTTATGGGAGCAGAAAATGCAGTTCAAAAAAGTAGCTTTGTAGTAATAAATGCCTACATTAAGAAAAATAAAAAGCTCACATAAACAACCTAATTTGTTATTTCAAATGACTAAAAATAGTGTGTTCTTCTAAGACTAAAATTAACAGAATAAAAGCAAATAAGAAATATCAGACTTGAAATGGCTGGAAAAGATCAATGAAATTAAGAGCTGGGTTTTTTTGAAAGATAAAATTGACAAACTGTTATAAATGCTGAGAGAGAGAGAAAAGGCAAATTAATAAAATCAGGACTTGACAGATATATTTAGAACTCTGCATCCCAAAGCAACAGAATATACTTTCTTCTCGAGTGCACATGGAACATTCTCCAAGATAGATCATATACTGGGTCACAAAACAGCCCTTCATAAGTTTACAAGAATTGAAATTATACCATGCTTACTTTCAGACCACAATGCCATGAAGCTTGAAATCAACCACAGGAAAAAGTCTGGAAAACCTCCAAAAGCATGGAGGTTAAAGAACACCCTACTAACGAATGAGTGGGTCAACCAGACAATTAGAGAAGAAATTAAAAAATATATGGAAACAAACGAAAATGAAAATACAACAATCCAAACGCTTTGGGACGCAGCAAAGGCAGTCCTGAGAGGAAAATACATTGCAATCCAGGCCTATCTCAAGAAACAAGAAAAATCCCAAATACAAAATCTAACAGCACACCTAAAGGAACTAGAAGCAGAACAGCAAAGGCAGCCTAAACCCAGCAGAAGAAGAGAAATAATAAAGATCAGAGCAGAAATAAACAATATAGAAACCAAAAAAAACTGTAGAGCAGATCAACGAAACCAAGAGTTGGTTTTTTGAAAAAATAAACAAAATTGACAAACCTGTAGCCAGGCTTCTCAAAAAGAAAAGGGAGATGACCCAAATAGATAAAATCATGAATGAAAATGGAATTATTACAACCAATCCCTCAGAGATACAAACAATTATCAGGGAATACTATGAAAAATTATATGCCAACAAATTGGACAACCTGGAAGAAATGGACAAATTCCTGAACACCCACACTCTTCCAAAACTCAATCAGGAGGAAATAGAAAGCTTGAACAGACCCATAACCAGCGAAGAAATTGAATCGGTTATCAAAAATCTCCCAACAAATAAGAGTCCAGGACCAGATGGCTTCCCAGGGGAGTTCTACCAGACGTTTAAAGCAGAGATAATACCTATCCTTCTCAAGCTATTCCAAGAAATAGAAAGGGAAGGAAAACTTCCAGACTCATTCTATGAAGCCAGTATTACTTTGATTCCTAAACCAGACAGAGACCCAGTAAAAAAAGAGAACTACAGGCCAATATCCCTGATGAATATGGATGCAAAAATTCTCAATAAGATACTAGCAAATCGAATTCAACAGCATATAAAAAGAATTATTCACCATGATCAAGTGGGATTCATTCCTGAGATGCAGGGCTGGTTCAACATTCGCAAATCAATCAACATGATACATCACATTAACAACAAAAAAGAGAAGAACCATATGATCCTGTCAATCGATGCAGAAAAGGCCTTTGACAAAATCCAGCACCCTTTCTTAATAAAAACCCTTGAGAAAGTTGGGATAGAAGGAACATACTTAAGGATCATAAAAGCCATTTATGAAAAGCCCACAGCTAACATCATCCTCAACGGGGAAAAACTGAGAGCTTTTTCCCTGAGATCAGGAACACGACAGGGATGCCCACTCTCACCGCTGCTGTTTAACATAGTGCTGGAAGTTCTAGCATCAGCAATCAGACAACAAAAGGAAATCAAAGGCATCCAAATTGGCAAAGATGAAGTCAAGCTTTCCCTTTTTGCAGATGACATGATATTATACATGGAAAATCCGATAGACTCCACCAAAAGTCTGCTAGAACTGATACAGGAATTCAGCAAAGTTGCAGGATACAAAATCAATGTACAGAAATCAGTTGCATTCTTATACACTAACAATGAAGCAACAGAAAGACAAATAAAGAAACTGATCCCATTCACAATTGCACCAAGAAGCATAAAATACCTAGGAATAAATCTAACCAAAGATGTAAAGGATCTGTATGCTGAAAACTATAGAAAGCTTATGAAGGAAGTTGAAGAAGATTTAAAGAAATGGAAAGACATTCCCTGCTCATGGATTGGAAAAATAAATATTGTCAACATGTCAATACTACCCAAAGCTATCTACACATTCAATGCAATCCCAATCAAAATTGCACCAGCATTCTTCTCGAAACTAGAACAAGCAATCCTAAAATTCATATGGAACCACAAAAGGCCCCGAATAGCCAAAGGAATTTTGAAGAAGACCAAAGCAGGAGGCATCACAATCCCAGACTTTAGCCTCTACTACAAAGCTGTCATCATCAAGACAGCATGGTATTGGCACAAAAACAGACACGTAGACCAATGGAATAGAATAGAAACCCCAGAACTAGACCCACAAACGTATGGCCAACTCATCTTTGACAAAGCAGGAAAGAACATCCAATGGAAAAAAGACAGCCTCTTTAACAAATGGTGCTGGGAGAACTGGACAGCAACATGCAGAAGGTTGAAACTAGACCACTTTCTCACACCATTCACAAAAATAAACTCAAAATGGATAAAGGACCTCAATGTGAGACAGGAAACCATCAAAACCTTAGAGGACAAAGCAGGAAAAGACCTCTCTGACCTCAGCCGTAGCAATCTCTTACTCGACACATCCCCAAAGGCAAGGGAATTAAAAGCAAAAGTGAATTACTGGGACCTTATGAAGATAAAAAGCTTCTGCACAGCAAAGGAAACAACCAACAAAACTAAAAGGCAACCAACGGAATGGGAAAAGATATTCGCAAATGACATATCGGACAAAGGGCTAGTATCCAAAATCTATAAAGAGCTCACCAAACTCCACACCCGAAAAACAAATAACCCAGTGAAGAAATGGGCAGAAAACATGAATAGACACTTCTCTAAAGAAGACATCCGGATGGCCAACAGGCACATGAAAAGATGTTCAGCGTCGCTCCTTATCAGGGAAATACAAATCAAAACCACACTCAGGTATCACCTCACGCCAGTCAGAGTGGCCAAAATGAACAAATCAGGAGACTATAGATGCTGGAGAGGATGTGGAGAAACGGGAACCCTCTTGCACTGTTGGTGGGAATGCAAATTGGTGCAGCCGCTCTGGAAAGCAGTGTGGAGGTTCCTCAGAAAATTAAAAATAGACCTACCCTATGACCCAGCAATAGCACTGCTAGGAATTTATCCAAGGGATACAGGAGCACTGATGCATAGGGCCACTTGTACCCCAATGTTCATAGCAGCACTCTCAACAATAGCCAAATTATGGAAAGAGCCTAAATGTCCATCAACTGATGAATGGATAAAGAAATTGTGGTTTATATACACAATGGAATATTACGTGGCAATGAGAAAAAATGAAATATGGCCTTTTGTAGCAACGTGGATGGAACTGGAGAGTGTGATGCTAAGTGAAATAAGCCATACAGAGAAAGACAGATACCCTATGGTTTCACTCTTATGTGGATCCTGAGAAACCTAACAGGAACCCATGGGGGAGGGGAAGGAAAAAAAAAAAAAAAAAAGAGGTTAGAATGGGAGAGAGCCAAAGCATAAGAGACTGTTAAAAACTGAGAACAAACTGAGGGTTGATGGGGGGTGGGAGGGAGGAGAGGGTGGGTGATGGGTATTGAGGAGGGCACCTTTTGGGATGAGCACTGGGTGTTGTATGGAAACCAATTTGTCAATAAATTTCATAAAAAAAAAAAAATAAGAACACTAAAAAAAAAAAAATAAATAAATAAATAAATAAATAAAAAATAGGCAGAGGACCTAAATAGACATTTTTCCAAAGAAGATAGGTAGGTGTTTAACAGACACATGACAAAATTTTCAACATCACTGATCATCAGGGAAATGGGAGTCAAAATCACAATATGGTATCAGCTCATACCTATTAGAAAACAAATTATCAAAAAGACAAGAAATAAGTGTTGGTGATGACATAGAGAAAGGGAATTCTAAAGCACTGTAGATGACAATGTAAGTTGGTGCAGCCATTATGGCAAAAGTATGGAGGTTCTTCAAAAAATTAAAGACATAAATACCATATGACCCAGCAATTCCACAACGGGTGAAAGAAAATTAAAACATTAATTCAGAAAGATATATGCACTCCCCATATTCACTGAAGCATTACTTATACTAGCCAAGATATGTAAACGATGTAAGTATCCATCAATAGATGAATGTATAAAGAAGATGTGAGATACAATTCTCTCTCAAATCTCTCTCTCTCTCTCTCTCTCTCACACACACACACACACACACACACACACACACACACACACAGAGAGAGAGAGAGAGAGAGGAATACTACTAATCTGTAAAAAAAAAAAAAGAATGAAATCTTGCCATTTGTAAAAACATTGACGGACCTAAAGGGTATTATGCTAAGTGAAATGTGTCAGACAAATAAAGATGAATACTGTACCATCTCACTTATATACCGATCTCAAGAAAAAAAAAAAAAACAAGCTCAGATGTAGCGAACAAACTGGTGGTAAGGGGTAGGCAAAATGGGTGAAGTCAAAGATACAAACATCCAGTTATAATTAAATATGTCACAGGGGATGTAATGTACAGCATGGTGACTATAGTTCATAATACTGTAGAGCAGATCTCAAAGTTGCTCAAAGAGATCTTACAAGTTCTTGCCACAGGAAAAAAAAATTGCAAATATGTAATAAGCAGATGTTAACTAGAGTTATTATGGTGATCATTATGTTGTACATTTGAAATTAATATGTTATGTGTCAATTATACTTGAATTAAAAAAAAAGGAATGAATTATCAAGTAATGAAATGCCATGGAGGAACCTTAGCTGCATACTGCTAAGTGAAAGAAGCCAGTTTTCAAAGGCGATTTACTGTTTCACTGGGAACTATATGACACTTTGGAAAATGCAAAACAATAGAAACAATAAAGATATCAGTGAGTGTCCATCATTGGGGAAGGAGCACAGAGGCAGTTTAAGTAGGTGAAGCTCCAGGATTTTTAAAGCAGTGAAATGTAAGTATGTTAATAATCTTACACTAATGTAAGATGTAAATAATATGGGGAAATGTGTACAGTGGGATACGTACAAGGGTTTATTTGGAAAGTGTACTTTCTACTTAATTTTCCTATGAACCTACACTGCTCTAAAAAAATGAAGTATTATTTTTAAAAGATATCTTTTATTTTACCTCTTATTAGATTGCTCTTTCTAGTACAAATGCTCCAACAACTTAAAAGCTACCGGGCTCCTGGGTGGCTCAGTCGGTTAAGCGGCCGACTTCAGCTCAGGTCACGATCTCGCGGTCTGTGAGTTTGAGCCCCGCGTCGGGCTCTGGGCTGATGGCTCAGAGCCTGGAGCCTGCTTCTGATTCTGTGTCTCCCTCTCTCTCTGCCCCTCCCCCGTTCATGCTCTCTCTCTGTCTCAAAAATAAATAAAACGTTAAAAAAAATTAAAAAAAAAAAGCTACCTATGAATGTATCATACCATCTCTTTAGCTGCTATTTCATTGATTAGTAATTCATCCAATTCATGCTCAAATATGTATAGTGTTTGTAGACTGATGATCACCCACTCATAGTTTTAAAAATATAACCTCCATGTCTTTTTACTTTCTTTTAAAAATGTTTTATTGTTTTCATATTTAGAGACTGTGAATCATACGTTATACAAGCCTAGTATCTTAAATTATTCATAGGGACCTCTCTAATGAAAACTCCTAGAATTTTTTTTTCTTTAGATTTATTTATTTATTTAGAGAGAGAGCACAAGTAGAGGAGGCGCAGAGGCAGAGAGAGAGAGAGAGAGAGAGAGAGAGAGAGAATCTCAAGCAGGCTCCCCACTGACAGTGCAGAGTCCAATGCAGGGCACAAACTCACAAACTTTGAGATCATGACCTGAGCCAAAGTCAGACACTTAACTGACTGAGCCACCCAGGTATGTCCTCCAGAGTTATTTTTATAAGTTACCATGAGAATGTAAGTCTCCAGAGTATGTCCAAATTGGACACACCCAAACTTAATTCATTACTTCTTTTCACTAATGAATTATTCAACTGATTTGCTTTATCAATTGATATGACTGGTTATTATACTACATATACTACTAGACTAAAGTGAGCACCATCTAAGACCTGTTTCCTGGCATACAGAATAAGCTTATTAAAATTTTAAACATTTCTTGAATTATTATTTTCCAGATATATGGAAAATATTACAAAAGGTATAATTCATTGAAAACTTAAAACTTAAAGTCCCATTGGATTATGGGACTTTAGAGGTCTTAGATTTGAAATAAGAAATATTTTTTACAATAATATTTAAAGATATAGTTTCTGTTCTTAAAGATTCTGTTAAGGACTTTACAGTTATTTTATAAGGAAACATATATAATCATTTGGAAAAAAGTGAAATAAACGATTCAGTACAAAAATATTAAAAACAACAAAACATTGTATGATTTATTGCTAAATAAATAGCTTAGATCAGTAGTACAGGAAATCTGAGGACAAAAAAAAAAAAAAACAACAACAACAACCTTGTGTGCTGGAATGTGCTAGCTTCATGAAAGAGAAACTATAGGAGTTAGATCCTGAAGAAGCATAAGCAAAAAATGAAAAATCAAGGCATGTTGAACCACACCTGTGCTGACCAGTTTAGCTAGAGTAGTTGATATCAGAAGCTGAAGAACTGGAATCAAAGACAGAAATTAAGGGCAGAGTAAAATTAAAGAAGATAGTGAATTCCAAGCTAATGAGTTTATATATTAACTATGGGCAATGTAAAACACTGACAATTTTTTAGGGAAAAGCAATATACTCAAGTAAACAGATGTATACAGCTCATATTTGATCTAGGAGTTAGGTAGACCAGAAGAATAGTTAAGTAGAAGTGACTATGGGCGTGATAAGTGACTGAATGGGGGGAGGACACTGAAAATGGAAAGCATGCAAAGGCCATCACATATCCCCCCAAAAGAAAAAAAACTGGAAGGAGATAAAGTAGGTCAAGTCAAAGGTGAATCCAAGTTTCTCAACTACTGAAGAATGATAACATTGGAAAAAAAAAAAAAAACTGTTTCCAAACATGTTAAGCTTGGACTGACTGGGAGACCTTATGTAGAAATGTACATTAGGTAATTTGATATTATTGGAATTAGGGCTCAATTGTAAAATTCAAACTGAAGAAAAATATTCTGTAATTAGTTTCATAGAAGTGATATTTGAAGCCCTGAAAATAGATGCTATTGTCAAAAAGGACAAACTGTCATTACAGAAATAAGAATAGAAAGCCAACTGAAATTTGGAGAACCAACCTATTTTTAGGGCACAGATAAAAGAAACATATCAATATAGAACACACACATGCACACAATAAACAGTCAAAGAGAAAAGTAAAAACCTATCATGGGAACTAAGGAAAATTTTGTTGCCTCTCCTACATTATCATGAAAACCTTTCCTATAATCCATACTCCTCTCTAAAAACCGCAAAATCCTATAATCATCACAAAATATTTTTAAAAGCATTCTTTCCCAAAAGATCTAAGACCCCAAGAAATAATCAATGACAGCTACACTTTACCATTATTAGCAAATTTTTCACTATTGATACATTATTCAGTAATAAACCAAAATGAAAATAATGTTATGATTTGAACCAAAAATCATACTGAGTTAATTCTATTAAGGTCTACACAAAAGCACTTAGAATTTCTTACAAGTCGGAGGTAGTCAGTTCCTTTCTGAAAATCATGGTGACAGTAACAGCAGAGATTAGAATCCGGAGTTTAATGTCCTAGTAAGTACTAAACCTAGTAGAAAGAGATTACATACAGTGACAGACTGACAATATAATAAAGCCTAATCACTTACAATTCCCACCCTGCTAACTGAGGGTTTTCATTCATTCATCAATGCATTCACTCATTTATTTTTTAAATTATTGAGTAGCATTATGAATCCGGCATTAAGAATACAAATATGAGGGGCGCCTGGGTGGCGCAGTCAGTTAAGCGGCCGACTTCAGCCAGGTCACGATCTCGCGGTCCGCGAGTTCGAGCCCGGCGTCGGGCTCTGGGCTGATGGCTCAGAGCCTGGAACCTGCTTCCGATTCTGTGTCTCCCTCTCTCTCTGCCCCTCCCCCATTCATGCTGTGTCTCTCTCTGTCTCAAAAATAAATAAACGTTAAAAAAAAAATTAAAAAAAAAAAAGAATACAAATATGAGTCAGATACATCTCTGCTGTCCAGGGCACTATTGTCCTTAACCCAAATACATGTGAATATTAGGCAAGAAAAAGTAGGAATATCTTATTTCTGTAAAGACATATAATTTGCAAGTTAGTCAAAATGGAAGGTAGCATTTGTGAAAGAATTCAAGTCTATCTGCACCCCGCTCTAAAGATTTTACAAAAAGACTCTTAAACAGCATGAGTAAGTAGCCTCACTTGGTCCTTTCTCATTTCTTCTAATCCATCCTTGGGAGTTTAATTTGGTCCAGTTTGAGAGTCAGTCAACCTAGTTTCATCTAAGTACCCGTTTTTTTCAAGAAATAGAGAAAAAGGAGTATAAATTAATATTCCCTTAAAGTTAAACAGAATTGGGTATCGTTTGAAATCAATAGCTTAACAACTTTGATTACAAACTCCCAGCAATGTACAAAAATATCAAACTCTATTGAAGTCAAGATTTAAAATCCCTCAGGATTGAGAACCATCTGCTCACAATGACCCTTACAGAGAAATTACATTGACTATTGCAAAGCAGTTTCATTTATTCCAGTCAGAAATTGTGTTTCAGACACTGTCTCTCAGTAGTTGGCAATCAACAACTCTAGCAATCATATAATATCCAATCTTCGAAGAAAAAGTAGTTTCAAGAAAGCAGAAATTATCCAAAGGTTAATTTCAACTTGATGACTTTTACCTCACTGCACGAATGACTCACATAGAAAGCAATCAAATATAAAAAATATTGGGTATAAATGAAGTGGATATTAAATGCATCTTTTAAAAATTTGCATAGTAAACTTTTTCAGTGATTATACATATAAGTTATTTTACCTTGTCATTGATGATGGAAATTTAGTGGAAACTCAAAAGTGAATTAACATGATATAGACAGGATATATCACTTTCAGTACTATAACAATCAATTCTTGTTCAGGTTATTAAGCTAATAACCTGGAGGAAATATAGATAATGGATTAGAAATTCTAGCATTCCATAGTTAAGCAATACTGCAAATAAAATTACCATCTGAGAAAGACAGACTAAGAAGCCAAGAGGTAACACATTTCTTAAAATATTGTTTCTCTATTTCAGAAATGGATCCAAAAGAAGTAGCGAAAAACAGCTGTAACATAGATATGCTCCACATCTGCAGTTTTTCAAGTAAATTGAGGAGGATTCCTTGTTATATGTGGAAAAAAAGTTTCTTACATATTTTTTTTCAAAAAGATGACTGTAACTATGACATAGGCACATTGATTCTACATTTAAAAGTGATATTTATAAAATGTTGAAATGTTAAAATTATATAGAATTTTTATAGGCTGCATATTAACAGAAATTAATTTTGTTTCTTTTAAGAAAAGGGTACTCTGGATTTAAAAAGCTTTCTAAAATGAGCTTAACTACAACATAAAAAATATTAATAAAATGTGATGAAACAGATTACTCAAGAGGCGGTGGAATCTCCTCTCTTAAGATTAATAAAGTCAGGAACACATCTATCTTGACTTGTTTAAATGAAGCCAGATTGAAGGCTTAGGTTGAATTAAGTGAAAGCAAATAATCTCTTTCCATCAGTCATGTCTGTGGATTCCCTAGTCAAAGCCACCAAAAAAAAAAGTCAAGTTTTAATATTTACAATATTCCTTATACCATAGATAATAAATTTGTATGTGAAACAACATACTGAGGGGAAGGTATCTAATATTTAAAATTGTTAAGAAATAGAATAGAAGACATTTATAAAAGGTATGAGCAATTACCTTTCCTCAATTTCAAATGTTATTAAATATTTATAATTAATTTTAAATGCTATATCTATTATAAACCTATATATAAATATATAAGAAATATATTTCAGTTTTTCTGATTAAGGAACAACTCTCACTAGAACTTTCAAGTCAAAATAATGTCCTCTCCTTCTAACCTAAACTAATAGATATTTCAACTGTGAAACACAGAGAAGCCATAATGTAAGTATCAGTACCTGGACTAATTGAAAATAGATAATAAAATAAACAAACCTCTGAGAAGACGAAAAGAAACAGAGAAAAACAATTCACAAGATTCACTTGTGGGGTGCCTGGGTACCCAGGTGTTAAGCACCTGACTCTTGGTTTTCTGTTCAGGTCAGGATCTCACAGTTCATGAGCTAGAGCCCCACATGGGGCTCTTGAAATGACAGCACAGAGCCTGCTTGGGATTCTCTCTCTCTCTCTCTCTCTCTCTGTCTCCCTCTCTCTCTGTCTCTCTCTCTGTCTCTCTCTCTCTGTCTCTCTCTCTCTGTCTCTCTCTCTCTGTCTCTCTCTCTCTCTGTCTCTCTCTCTCTCTGTCTCTCTCTCTGTCTCTCTCTCTCTGTCTCTCTCTCTCTCTGTCTCTCTCTCTCTCTGTCTCTCTCTCTCTCTGTCTCTCTCTCTCTCTGTCTCTCTCTCTCTCTCTGTCTCTCTCTCTCTCTGTCTCTCTCTCTCTCTGTCTCTCTCTCTGTCTCTCTCTCTCTCTGTCTCTCTCTGCCCTGCTCATTGGCATGCACACACACCTGCTCACTGTCTCAAAATAAATAAACTTTAAAAAAAGATTCAAGTATTGTTGTTTGATTTAGTCAGAGTATTAAGAAAAACATCAAATGTTTTGTTGTCAAATCTAACAAAACGGATTGTGCTAACAAAATGACAAAATCTGCTAAAAGACTAGATTTTATTTTGTTGATTGCTTCAAAGAAATAGAAAAGGAAATCACATGTGGCTTAAAACAAAACAAATCAAAACACAGTTCTATTCAGCCAAAACATTCCTAAAACATAGTAAAGTATGTAGCCTTGTGAAAGACTTGAACCATCAAGTTAAAGAAAGCAAACCCAATTAATTAACCAGCTTAAGTATTAAACTCATTATAAAACTAGTATTCAAGATAGTTAATTTTTTTACCCTGGAATCAGCTTTGGAAATATTTTTAGGTAACGGCCATTTAACTAGACCATGTTTTGGTCTTTCTTACAAAAACAATTATCATAAAATGGGTTAAGATTTTGCTCAAAAACAGAAGAATGCAAATCAAAATACAATAGTTAGAGAACATTCTTTCTAGAAAGCAGCTAAGATCAGAGGTGTCATAGACTCAGTCATAAAAGTGTGTCTTACAACAGTGTAGTCCTTCCACTATTTCCTAGTTAGCACTTCAAGGCCAAACTGTCACCTGAACCTAATAGCAAAAGTTCCTAATTTTTCTTAGGTTTTGGGATAAAACCTATGGACCCTCTGCAGTAGAATGCACATAATACTATACACATAAAGTAAACTCATGAACATCCCATCTTCACATCATTCTCACCCTCAAGGGGTCCATAATTTCTTTTTTTTTTTCAACGTTTATTTATTTTTGGGACAGAGAGAGACAGAGCATGAACGGGGGAGGAGCAGAGAGAGAGGGAGACACAGAATCGGAAACAGGCTCCAGGCTCTGAGCCATCAGTCCAGAGCCCGACGCGGGGCTCGAACTCACGGACCGCGAGATCGTGACCTGGCTGAAGTCGGACGCTTAACCGACTGCGCCTCCCAGGCGCCCCAAGGGGTCCATAATTTCAAGTTAAGAATTCTGAAACTCAACACACACACACACACACACACACACACACACACACACAGCACTACAGGAATGTGTTAAATACGGCACTATGCTCTTTAAGTGCATATGTAACACAAAATTTGATCGGCAGGTAAACATAGTGCCAATAACATCTCAAATGATTTAAAATCTTTTCTCTACAACTGTCCTCCTAATATCACTAAGAGGCAGGCACTGGGCTAGTTTCAATTAATTGACAGTAAATGGTTCCAGCTTCTGAGAACTACTTCTTTTGATTATACCACCTGCAAGACTAGGTAATCAACTGACTCAAACTGTAATTCACTGTAAATCTAATTCAAAGTTTCTAAAAATTAAAGAATAGGCACAGTTTTCCAATTAACTGTTTTTAGAAACAAAAAAAAATCTTCCTACATTCAGGGTAAATATCACAGCATACCAATATATTCTATTAGCTGGATGTAATCCATCTTATATAGGCTTAAACTGGAGTGTGCAGGATCATGAGCATCAAACACAGACTTTCAACTGTGTCGGCTGACCCACCTTTTCCTTTATTGTTACCCTAAGCACTGTAGGTTCGATAAAAAATACACTTTTTTCTATTTATTTGGTGAGAAACCTATCTATGATTATTTGGTGCTGAGTAATAAATATAGACCTGCTTTAGAGAATATCATTCAGAATTCCATTAAACTATTATTTTTAAAAGTTTACTTGAGCATTGTATATATAAAATATACTCCAAAAAAGTAGTTAAGTCTGTTTTATCCATCCTGTTTTATTCATCCATATGGTTATTTGCCCAACCGTAAAAAAAAAAATCATCCATAAAAATCATTGCAATGAGCTTACTATATGACTATCCCTAAAACTAAGCACATTCAGTGACATGCAGATGGCTTCCTTCCTGCTTCAGACCAGGCCATTTACAACCAGGGACATAATGAACAATTCATAGCCATTCTAGAGGACCACTTCCCACTGTGTTTCAAGAACCTTAAAAAATGCCTACCCTTTGTTTCTGCACATCATTTTATAAGAATTCATCCAAAGATAATAATGATGAAAGTATTTAAAGATGTACATAGTCATAATAGCATAATTTCTAGTAAGAAAACAATAAAAAAATTTAAGTGCTCAGCAATCGATGATTAAACAGCTATCACATAGCCTATCAATATGATATGGTCATTGAAACGTATGTTTTAGAAGAAAGTTTATGGAATAAGAAGGTTATTACATGCTGTGAAGTGGAGAAAAAAAGAGAGGCTATAAAACACAATTGAGTATAATCCCATTTTTCAAAAATTAAATATAAATTTATGTACAGAAAAAGAACTGAGAGAATATATACTAAAATATAACTATAGTTGATCCCTGGGGATTATAGATGTTTTTTATTTTATTCTTATTGCTTCTCCACATTTTCTGTTTATTTGTATAGTAAGTATGTATTATTTCTATTAAAAAAGTCCATTTCTCTCCAAGTTATAAAATTTAGCCAAAGTGGCATATATAATGTATACTATTAGCATATAAATTACAATTTTTTGAGAAAGAAAATTGGTATAATGTCCTCTACTACACATAAAAAGTGAGTAAATATCTGCTGTCATAAATGAGGTTACATAATGTATTTATTGCAGAACCACAATTAAAAGCAAAAGTCACGTAACCCCCAATCTCTGCTCTTTTGAAATAGAAGATGACACTATCAACACTACGTTTTTATATCATCCTCACTTCTACTCCTTCTTGGTAAATTCATAATTGATTGGCTTACTCATAATTTTTCTTACCTCTCCCTTTCCCCACCCTCCTTTTTATTACTAAATAACTTTTTCTTACCAATAAATAACTACTACTTTAAAATATAGTTTAGGAGCACCTGGGTGGCTCAGTCAGTTAAGCATCTGACTTCAGCTCAGGGCATGATCTTGCGGTTCATGGGTTCGAGCTCCACAACAGCTGACATACTGACAGCTCAGAGCCTGGAGCCTGCTTCAGATTCTGTGTCTCCCTCTTTCTCTTCCCCACCTCTGCTTGCTCTCTCTCAAAAAATAAACAAACATCTTTTAAAAATTTTAAAATATATTTAAAATATACTTTATTATCTTAAGATAATAAATTCATCATCAATTCATTGATAATGAAAGAAAAATAATTTTTAAAGTTATTAAAAAAAAGCATGAAGAAGAAAATAAAACAGAAGGAAAGCTCAGAAAAAAACAACAAAATGAAATTGTATGCCTGTACCGATCAAAAAGGGACGGGGGTGGTGTGATGGAGAATCCTACTTCCTAATATTTTCATGCTCTCTTTGCTTATTCAAACTGATTAGGTTATTTAAAATGACAGGTTATTCTGCTGAGGGAAAAAAAAACTACCTGCATTCAGGAGAAAGATATAATAATTTCAGAAATAAATAACATTGAGTGGCTACTACATAATGCTCACTATGACAAGCCTAAGATTCACTTTGTTTGCTAGGTAAGATTTTTAAGGCATAGCCTAAGCTTTTATTTATTCATTAAATGTAAGCAACAGAACAGGTTACCAGAATAAAGTGAGTTACATGGCAATATCCACACAACTTCCTAATTCAAACCCCAGGCAGGAACCCAACTTCTAAATGTCATCCTTAACTCTGCATCAGCGTTATTAGTCTTTATAAAAATCATCTCCAGCTTCATTTTTTAACTTCTTTGAGTGTAGCTGGTGAGGGGGAGGTGGGAAAATCAGAGGGGCAAGGAGACAGTATGAGAGAAGAAAGAGGCTAAGGGGTTGGGGGATAAGGAAAGTGAAGAAAAAACGGAAGATATGGAAAATGAAGAGATGAGGGAAGAAATGATGTGAAAATACAAATAGTGCTTAGCTATTGATAATTTTATACACAAAAAATAAATTTATGTTCATAATATAAAAACAGATTATAAAGGAGAAAATCATAGTATTTGATCAAACTTAAGGTTTGGAATTTATCTAGAAAAAAAAATGCCAGTTTTTTTTTTTTTTAAGAAATAAAAAAAAGATGTAAAAGACACTTGGATACATATCATTATGCATTTGTCCGAACCCATACAGTATAAAACACCAAGAGTAATATCAACAAACTATGGACTCTGATTGATAAGGATGTGTCAATGTAGGTTCATCAGTTGTAACAAATATACCACTCTGGTGGGTGACACTGATAACTGGAGAGTCTGTGCATATGGTAATAGAGGTTGTAGGGAAAATCTCTGTCCTATCCCTTCAATTTTTCTGTGACTCTAAAATTGCTCTTTAGGGGGGGTAGGAGGCAGGGGAGGGTGGGTGATGGGTATTGAGGAGGGCACCTTTTGGGATGAGCACTGGGTGTTGTATGGAAACCAATTTGACAATAAATTTCATATATTGAAAAAAAATAAACCTAAATAAATAGCCTTAAAGAATAAAAAAATAAATAAAATAAAATAAAATAAAATTGCTCTTTAAAATAAAGTTTTAATTTAACAATAAATTAACACTCCTAAGGAAAACACTGTGAATCAAGAAGAAACCTGAAAATTCATATTGACATATTTTTTAATTTGTTACTTTAGTGGGGGAAAAAAAAACAACATGAACAGCAATCAGCTCTATACATTCTTCCTTCTGAGTGCTTTTATAGCTGGAAGAATACAATTACATTAAATAAAAGCATATGAAATATTATCAGTGGAATAAATTATAAATATTAAGTGTCAAAAACAAAAATTTTCATTTAGTTTTTAACAAAAGAATTTGATAGTTTCTTCATAAAATCCAATTATTCCTAAACACTTTTAAAAGCATTTAACGTGAGAGGAAATGTGGTTCTGCATGATACAACCACCAATTTCTCTACTCACATGAAAACTCATCTCACCAAATAGAACCGGTTTGACATAAAAGAAAGTATGAAGAAGGTGGTTCCTAAAAATTAATCTTGGAGGAATATATAACAATGTAGCATCCGTGACTGTACAAGAAACTGTCAATGACTAACAAAAGTAAATCTGAAAGCCAGACAAGTGAAGAACAAAATAATAAAGTGATTTTCTGAGCAAGTGACATCAAAACGGACCTAATGAAATGAAATCTTACAAAATAGATTCTACATACCTGTTCTTCAGATTCCAGTATACAAATGTCTTCCCAAGTAATTTATTCAGCATGGTAGGAGATCACAGAAATGTTCTTCAATTACAAATTTACCAGCATTTACTCTTATCTACTCTCATTCATGCATTCATCTCAAACATAATTCCTGAATATCTAATTCATGTCAAACACTGTGCCAAGCACTGCTGATTCCTAAAAGCCACATAAATAAACACAAGGTAGATTAACCATAATAACTCAAACATGAGTCAATAATAGTACTGATAATCAGAAACTTTTAAAACCTCAATTTAGCCAAGAAATTCAATTACCTCTTCTACTATTACCTTAATTCTAATATCCAAGAGTAGTAAAACAACCAATTTCAGATTCAATTTTTCTTATGTTCTAGTTAATTTTCTTATGAGTCATAAGAAAGGTAAAAAAAAAAAAATCAAGAAGAGACTCAAAAGACCTAAAATCTCCACTAACTAGAAAGAAAGAGGTTTTCCTTATAATGAAGTCACTTCCAAACACAGGGCTCACATATAATATTTTGATTTAAAAGAAAAAGTGCGGACTGGGGATTCTAAAAACAGGTTTAATAGAAATATAACCTTAAGTGCTCAAATACTATTCAAATGGCCTAAGATCCACAACATGTAGCAGCTGTAAGTTTTTCTAAAGCACAGGTCTGAATTTGCACTCACTGGGAGGCTTGAGTGTGGGAAATCTATCCCTTGGCCTGGGCATAAGCCCTACCACAGGCTCCATCTCCGCATTTCAGCATACCTTGCTTTTCTACCCAACTTTACTCACATTTATAATGGATTCCCAGAAGAAATAAAATATTACTTTCAACCATGAAGTCCTTCCACTATTCTTAAATTGCATGAGGACAAGCAATGTCTTATTATCTCTGTATCACTAGCCTCTAACGTCATGCAGGTCTCACAGCAGGAACTATAGTAATATTAATGATAATGATGATAGGATAATTAACACTATTAAGCTTTCTACAGAAGTACCTGACATTGTCTTAAGTGCTTTGCATATATTGTTCAATTTTCACAACTCAGTAAGGTACAATTGAGAAAACTATAGCCTTTAAATACAAACAGAATTGACACAGTTCAAATTCTGGTTCTGCAACACTGTGCCATCTTAGAAAATGTATGTACCTATTCACATCTTTTTTGCTCATCTGTAAAATGGAAACCACATTTACCTCATTGTGCTGCTGCTGTGAAGATTCCGGGCAATAGCACCCACAACACCTATCTCATTACCTAAACATAACAGGCCCTCAAAGAAGTTTAGTCTTCTCACTCCTCTACCTCTTTCTCTTCATCACTCACCGTGCCCAGGAAAAGCAGACTGGAGACCTCTTTTGAGTTCCCAGCACTGGTTCTTAAACTGGTTAGTTAATTAGAATCACCTGGAGAATTTAGTGTACCTATAAAAGCCCTGGCCTTTTTCACGGAACCTGGGTCTTGGTAGGCTTTCTTAGCTCTCCAGGTGATTAAGATAAACAGCAATGTTTGAGAGGCACCGCTCTACAGGCCTTGTCTCCCTAGCTACTTGATGCTCTGACTCCTATTCAGGAGTGGAAATTTAACCTCTGATGTTTGAAAAAACGTGGTGACCCTTCTTTCATCCTATCAGTATCAATCTAGAGGACTTCACAGACATTTCCTTGATTTCACCACAAGCAAAGAGAAGGCTAAACGTTAAAGGATAAGCAGGAGTTGATAACTTGCAGAGGTAAAACATCAATCAGTGGATTCTAGAGCAGCATACATAAGAAGTTCCTGCTGCTTGTTCCTCCCCTTCCCACAATTAACTGGTAAATTCTACCCAAGTCTACAGCTGATTAGAACAGCAGGAAACCTGAGTTAGCCCAAGCAGTAACAAGTGAGGAAGCGGCAGAACTAGAAGACAAATTTAGTTTTCATTCAGCTTTGAATGCCAACAAGTAAATTACAAAGTAACTCAATACTGACAGAAATCTTTACTGGGGATAAAACTATAATCAGTCTTAGAAAGAAGGAATGGTTCAGTAGAATACTGGTTTACAGAAAATAACAGTGTCCCTGGCAGTGATTAAATGGTCTTCCAATAAAATAATATGCAGAAAACAAGTTATTGACATTATGCTAATATTAATTCCCTGTTCAAATTTTAGAAATTAACTGCCTTTTTATTTTGGAAAATAAATAAATCTTTAGGAGACCCAAACTCCATAAAAACTCTAATAGACAGCATGAGAAAGAACTAGAATAGCAATGTTGTATGTGGCTTTAAAATTAATTATTTTGTAAATATTATGGAACTATTTGAACAAGTAATTTTGAGAAAGTAAAAAGAAAGTTAAGATTTAGATTTCTGAAGATTCATGCAATTAGAGCTCTATTACTTAAGGCTTTAGCAATAAGAAAACAGTATATTCCCCAATATACATCTTCAACCTAGTGGCCACTATCCATAGTTTTGAAAGAAGCTGAATGATTTCAAACATAATGAACACAGATGGGAGTTAATCTTTCCTAAGAGATGTTTCTGTCTCTAGAAATCTATCAAACAAATTAACACAAATTAATTGAATCAGTATTTTCTGAACTCCAACTCTGAGGTGGGAAATATACAAAGAATAATCATGATATTAACTAATATTTATTTATAATTACCACATAAACTAGATTATAAATTCTTTCAATAAGTGCAAGGGTGAAGCAAATCTATCCATATTCATTCCAAACTCTCTTTAAGCCTAACACATAGAGAACAACACACATACACAATGCTTTATTGTTTATATAAATTTAGTTAATAATTAATATATGTGTACAAGGGAAGAGGGAACATGGTTGCAGGGAAAAAGGGGTAGAAAAACCCAGAGGATATCTTCTAAACCAAGGGATGAGGCAAAGGCCCTAGGGGTAAAAAAAAAAAAAAAAATTATCTTGATACAGAGCAGCTGAACATGATGAGCCCTGAAAGAAATTTGTGGAAGTAAGGAATATTCTAAGGTGAAAAACTTCAGACAGGACAGCAGGCAACATCCCCATAACCACGGCCACTAAAGCTGTGTTTACACAAATAACATACTAATGTTGTCCCTCTCCACAACTCAATTACCCTCACAAACAAAATATGTAGGCTGCTTCCAAAAGTCACTGAATAATACACAATATCCTCTAGCGTGAATATGTAAAAATATGACTGCTTGAGAATATTAAAAAATGTAAAAATGTAATTATAATTCAATAATCTGTTTCTTCTTTCCTTGGATAGATTGTAAGCACTCTAAAGATACATACTAGAAACTCCTTGTGTTCAATATCTCACCCCAGTTCTGGACCAGGGAAATACAAAGCAGGTAATAAATATTAGTTAAATGAATAAAAAGTGAATCATTCTATATGTAAGAAGTAGCAGATAAGTAAATGGACAGAAACAGGTTACATAAAAGGTCCAATTCAGGGGAGAAGAAAACCTGGAAGGCAGTCCAAAAATATCCTGATTAAAAGCTAAATGGTCATATGCACTTTTACCAAAACACAGTCTCTAGAAAGCAGTGATAGATAAATCCATGTTTAGAATAAGAAAATGAAAATATCTGTGTAATGTATTCTTTGTATTTCCACTCATCAATAATGTCAAAGTTTTTGCTTTATTTAGGATTAAAAATAAGTCTTTTTTTTATTTTTTTAAACATTTTTTTTAATGTTTTATTTATTTTTGAGACAGGGAGAGACAGAGCATGAACAGGGGAGGGGCAGAGAGAGAGGGAGACACAGAATCTGAAACAGGCTCCAGGCTCTGAGCTGTCAGTACAGAGACCGACGCGGGGCTCGAACTCACGGACCGCAAGATCATGACCTGAGCCGAAGTTGGCCGCTTAACCGACTGAGCCACCCAGGCGCCCCAAAATAAGTCTGTCTTTAACCTATACACATTCCACATATTTAAGACACTCTTACAAATTTCCAAGAGGCAAGAAAGAATATGAAGAAAAAATTTAATGGCATCCCTGGCCAAATGCTCATTTACATCTATCCAGGCATCAGATTTTTATCCCTAAAATCTCAAAAAAATGAGTTTGTAAAGAACAGAGATAGAAAAAAATGTCATTTAGATCAAAAAAGGGGAAAAAATCTTTGTCCAGTATTATACCTGATAACCTTAATTATTTGAACTTTGAAAGGGACTTAGGGGTGCGTGGGTGGCTCATTTGGTTAAGCAACGGACTCTTTCATGATTTCCGCTCAGGTCATGATCTCAGGATTGTGAGATCAAGCCCTGCATTGGGCTCTGCACTGAGAGTGGAGCCTGCTTGGGACTCTCTCTCTCCCTCTCTGCTCCTCCCCTGCTTGCACTCTCTCTCTCTCTCTCAAAATAAATAAGTAAACATTTAAAAAAAAAAAAAAAAAGGAACCTAAACACAGAGTTGAACTTGGCCCAGTCTTTTAACCAGACATTTCTTTCCCAGGATTGAGGTACAATTGTCATATAGCACTATGTATGTATAATGTGTACAGCATACTGATTTGATATACTTGTATATCAAATATACTTGTATACTTGTATACTGCATTTACCCCCATAGAGTTGGCTAACACTTCCATCATGTCACATAATTACCATTTCTTTTTGTGGTGAAAACATTTAAAATCTACTCTCTTAGTGACTTATGATACTGGGTAACTCATAAGATAGTCTCATTAATTATTTTAATGCCTTCAGGAATATGTTAACCCCCTTAAAAATATAATTTAGACATGAAGTTCAAAAACCAAAAATATTTTTTAAAAAATAATAAATCTCTTCTTTATTTTAGTCTGAAACAAGGTTAACAGAGGATACTCATTCCATAGGAACCTGAAGAGAAACTTTACATTTCAAAGTATCTGTATGAACCAACATACTATTCAGTGGATTCAATTAAATGAAATGGTCAGAAATGTATCCAAAATGAAATGACCAGACTAGAATTTCTTGCATTGGTTTTTTTCTTCAAGAAAGTGATCATCAAGCAGGAATTCTACACATATTACATGCTGTAACCATTTCCACATTAAATAGAATTATCACATTGCTATAAAATGTGGATCCCACTTAAGAATGCTACTGGTCAGTGATTTCATCATTTTATCAAGTAGGTGAAGATTGTTATCTTCAAGCTGACTGTTGCTACACAAGGTGGTTATACAGACACTATTTGCTTAAATACAGTGTTATCTGGAAAAAGGAGTCTCTTTGCCAAAATAATGTAAATCATTTCCCAAGATATCTCACAAAGCAGCCTAGCCTCCTGACAAACCCCCTAGAAGAGCATAGAAACTTTCTTTGAAGGAAGTTACAGATTAATTTATATACAGAAAACAATGTACATAACCAACTTCTAATGACAGGATCCCACTGCCATGCTAACTTTATTTTGGTGACTTAGTTGTTTAAGCTTCCCTTAATCAAATTTTCTAGGATAATTACCATCAAGAGATGAATTCAATTTTAAAAAAAGAATGATGAAAGACATGAAAATTTGTCTTAATTTATTATAAAAGGCAAGATTAGTCTGCCAAAGACACTGCTCTATTATACCTCTTTGGTGTGTGTGTGTGTGTGTGTGTGTGTGTGTGTGTGTATGAGCACGTGTGCACACGTGTATAAATACCCATTTTAAGACTAAATCAATCTGTGCTTTTTTCATAACTCATACTATACAGGCATCCCAAGTATCTCTTTTAATCCACAAATGAATATGAAGGAATCTTTTATAATCTGAGTCACAGGTAATATTTATTCATAATTATAAGGAATTTGGTTATAAAAAATATTAATATTCTATAGAATTTTATAAAATATTAGAATATTAATATTCTAAGCATTTTAATGCAGCCCTGACTAATCCCAAATTTATCAGGAACTTAGAACAAAAGACACCAAATGCAAATCCTAAAAGCAGTGGCACGTTTAACAAAATGCTGTCGATGCCAAATTTTTAAAAAGCCATCAATTTGGCAACCTCATACTGATTTCTTATTTAGCAAAATAATGAGTGTGATGGCAGCATCATAATGCTTGACAACATAAAGCTCTTCTGGGGCATCTAGGCATTCTGCTAACAAGCCAGTACCTCTGGCTCCTTCATTTACACGAGGACACCAGTGAGCAGGAAAAGATGGCATAACACAAAAAGAAAATAACTTGGGAACTCGGGCAGTTGCCCAGGGGATGGTAAAGAGCCAAGCTGAAAAACCTGTGGTCGCTAAGCAGCAGCAAAAGCAGTGGAGAAATTCTCTTCCAGCTTTGAGGCAGCTGCAGTAAATTCAGATTCATGGAATCACAGCACACCCTGGTGACAAAAATGGGCTACCTCTAGTGCCCTGCCCAAAGTCACTGGAGCACCATCAAAGTAGGGAATAGAGTAAGCTACCTAACATTTCTTTAAATCTTCCTGAGGAGAACCAAAACCACAGTGAGTAGACTTGCACTTTAAAGAAAAAGAGGAAAAACAAAAGAGAGTTTATATAAGTCAAATGCTACAGATATTTTTTAAGGAGCACATGGGTGGCTTAGTAGGCTAAGCGTCCAACTTCAGCTCAGGTCATGATCTCACAGCTTCGTGAGTTTGAGCCCTGCCTCTGGCTCTGTGCTGACAAGCCTGGAGCCTGCTTTGGATTCTGTGTCTCCCTCCTTCTCTGCTCCTTCCCCGCTCACGCTCTCTCTCTCTCAAAAATAAATACACATTAAATTTTTTTAAAATAAATAAAGATATTTTTTAAGCATCTGGCTTAGTTACTTACAAGCACTGCACACTTGGGCAACTTCTTAGTGTTATGCCTTAATTTCGTATTAGAGATTCTGAGAAGTACTCATATGGTAACCATGAGAATCTACTAAAGACAATATTTGTAGTATGCTTAGAATAGGACCTGGCATACAGAAAGCACTATATGTATTCATTAAATAAATAAATAAATAAATAAATAAATAAATAAATAAATAAATAAAATCAATGCAGAGATAGGATTTTAAACTGAAAAAGAATAATATTAAAATCTATATAATATATTGAGTGCTTGCTATGTGCCATCCACAATGGTCTTTACATACATTCTTTCCTTTAATCTTTAAAATAAATCTCTCATTTACAGATGAGGGAAAGTAAATGTGAAGTACAAAACAAAACTAGCAAATAGCAAACTAGCCAGGATTCAAACCCAGGTATTTCTGTCTCCAAAGCCTATTCCTTAACCACTGCACCATAGGAAAAATTGATTTTACTCATCTCTTCCTATTTTATAAATAATGATACTGAATTATCTTAGCTAAAGCCTCATAGCTAGTGGATAAATAATTAGGTATCATAGCCTACAACATGCAAATACCACTCTGTTTTAAAAATGAAACCAAAAATAATAAAAAATAAATAGATATAAAACTCTATTGCCAATAGGAATAGTCTCAAATCATCCAGGTAAATTAGGTAGCAGAAAGAAATACTTCTCCTTGGATGGTGGAAGGCAAGAAGGTCAGGTGTCCTACATGAGTCGGTAATATAATCAACCCGTTCATCACAGTAAATGCCAAGTCTAGTGCCAAAACATGTGGTAAATTTCAACTTTGTTTTTCCAACATAGAAGGAAAGACCATAAGGAGGGCTGGATAGGTACACAAGCTCACCAGCTGGCTCTCTTGGCCAACAACCACTGATGATCAGTTCAAAAATAAAGAGGTCTGTGGCAGGTGCATTCTCCCTGAGTATGCCTAGGCTTGACAATGAAAGAAAAACCAAGCAGCTCCCCACACACAGACACTTGCTGGGAGTCATCTGGCAGCAGCTGAGGTTGAGGTATACACAAGCTCCACACTGCTCTACTCTGCAGTGAAAAAGTTGGTATTTTAACATTAAGGGTGAAAAGAGGTGGGTATATATATTGAAAATAGAGGTACATCCGCACTTGTATAACAATTAAAGGCCAGTGCAATTGCCCCTGTATAAAAATTAATCAGCCCATTTCTAGTTTCTATAAATCAAACTAAATCAAAGGCTGTGCACAGAATCAAGAGAAGAATATAGGGTTGGGAACCTTCTCACAACTATACTCATTATATATTTTTATAGAACTAATGAAGGAAGAAAATGTCTCTTTACATAAACATGTTTATCATTCACATGTCCTTTATATGTATTATGATATAAATGGTAGACTTTCTTTTAAAATAGTAAATACATATCCATACTCCAAATAGACACTCTGCAAGACAGCCAAAGTTTACCAAGTAATGGACAAAATCCTAGTAAATGGCAAACCACTTAGCATGGATCATTTGACAGTATTTTTATTTCATTAAATCCCACCAACTTAAAATTTTATCAACCAAAGGCATTCTCCTTAGTATTCAAGACTTACTTTTAATATGCTATATACGTGAAATACTATATGCTAAAACTATTATAAAATAATTGTTTACCACTTCACAGCTTTGATTAAATGTTATCCTTTATAAATTATATGTGATACATTTATCTCAGAATATAGAACTTCAAATGTTACAGCAGTATACTGACAGTGCCAAAAAACATAAAACAATTAATGTGTCCTCTTATGCCATCTCAAAAAAGTGTTTACAAATTTTATTGCTATATAAAATATGTAAGTGGAAATGTTTCACTTAAATCCAATAATAACTTAAATTGTGGACATGTTACATGACATTTATATTCTCTCACTATGATCATCATAAATGACTTAACAGAATCACTGAGCACATCAGATAATTTCTTTCTTTTTTGTTTTTAAATGAAAAAGGATTTCTTTTTCCTTTCTTTGAAATGAAAGCAACAAAATTATCCAGAGAACTTTCTCTTTCTGGTTACTCTTCCAAAACATAATTTTTATTTGTATTTACTTTTTGCTAGGTCTGAATGTTGTATACACCCCAAATTCATATGTTAAAATTGCAACCCCCAGGAGTCAAGAGGCAGTTTATACCTATCCTTCTCAACGATTCCAAAACATTGAAGAAAAAGGAATGCTTCCAAATTCATTCTACAAGGCAAGCATTATCCTGATACTAAAACCAAAGACACAAGGTGCCTGGTGGCTCAGTCGGTTAAGCATCCGACTTCGGCTCAGGTCATGATCTCGCGGTCCGTGAGTTCAAGCCCCGCATCAGGCTCTGTGCTGACAGCTCAGAGCCTGGAGCCTGTTTCAAATTCTGTGTCTCCCTCTCTCTCTGACCCTCCCCCATTCATGCTGTCTCTCCCTGTCTCAAAAATAAGTAAACGTTAAAAAAATTTTTTTTTTGAATAAAAAATAAATAAATAAAATAAAATAAAACCAAAGACACAAGAAAATAATTACAGACCAATATTCCTGATGAACATGATGCAAAAATCATCAACAAAATATTAGCACACCAAACTCAACAATATGTTAAAAGAATCATGCACCATAATCACGTGGGAATTATTCCAGGGATGCAAGGATGGTTCAATATACACAAATTAATCAACACAAAACACCACATTAACAAAATGAAGAGTAAAAACCATATGATCAACTTAATACACTCAGGAAAGGCTTCTGACAAAATTCAACATCCATTCCATATGATCAACTTAATACACTCAGGAAAGGCTTCTGACAAAATTCAACATCCATTCATAATAATAATTCTTAACAAAGTGGGTATACAGGGAAATGTCTCAACATAATAAAGCCATATATGACAAACCCAAAGGTAACACCATACTTAATACTGAAAAGCTAAAAGCTTTTTCTGTAAGATCAGGAAAAAGATAAGGATGTCCACTTTCATAACTTGTATTCAACATAGAAGTCCTAGCTACAGCAATCAGACATGAAAAATAAATAAGAGACATCTAAAGTATTAAGGAAGAGGTAAAACTGTCACTATTTGCAGATGACATAATATATATATAGAAACCCTAAAGACTCCAAAAAACTATTAGAACTAAGAAATGAATTCAGTAAAGTTGCAGGATACAAAATTAATATAAAGAAATCTGTTGCATTTCTATATACTAATAACAAGGTAGCAGAAAGAAATTAAGAAAATAATCCAAAGTGCACCAAAAAGAATAAAATAGCTAGGAATAAATTTAAATTTTTTTTTCAACGTTTTTTATTTATTTTTGGGACAGAGAGAGACAGCATGAATGGGGGAGGGGCAGAGAGAGAGGGAGACACAGAATCGGAAACAGGCTCCAAGGAATAAATTTAATCAAGTAATGAAAGACCTGTACTCTGAAAACTATAGATATTGATAAAAGAAAGTGGTGATGACACAAATGGAAAGATATACCATGCTCATGGACTAGCAGAATTAATATTGTTAAAATGTCCATACTAATCACAGCAATCTACAAATTCAATGCAATCTTTATCAAAATACCAACAGCATTTTTTTTTACAGAACTAAAATGAATAATCCTAAAGTGTTTATGGAACCACAAAGACCCTAAATAAACAAAGCAATCTTGGGAAATAAGAACAAAGCCGGTGGTTATCAGACTCCCAGATCTCAAACTATACTACAAAACTGTAGTAATCAAAACATAGTGGCATAAAAACAGACATATAGATTGACAGAAAAGAATGGAGAGCTCAGATAAACCCACATTTGTATGTCAAATAATTTATAACAAAGAAATTAAGAGTATGAAATGGGGGAAACACAGTAGCTTCAATAAATGATGTTAGGAAAACTGGAGAGTTAAATGCAAAAGAATTGAACTGGACCACTTTCTTACACCATCTGCAAAAATAAACTCAAAATGGATTAAAGACCTAAATGTGAACCTGAAACCATACAACTCCTCAAGAAAAACACAGGTATTAGACTCTTAGACATTGGTCTTAGAAATGTTTTTTTTGGATTTGTCTCCTCAGACAAGAGAAACAAAAGCAAAAATAAAGTATTGGGACAACACCAAACGAAAAAGGTTAGGTTTTGCACAGCAAAGGAAACCATCAGCAAAGTGAAAAGATAGCATACAGAATGGGAGAAGACATCTGCAAATGATATATCTGATAAGGAATTAATATCCAAAATATATAAAGAACTTATACAACTAAACACTAAAAAAATAAACAATTTGATTACAAAAATGGGAAGAGGACATGAATAGACATTTTTTCTTTTAATTTTTTTAATGTTTATTTATTTTTGAGAGAGAAACAGAGCATGAGTGGGGGAGGGGCAGAGAGAAAGAGGGAGACACAGTATCCGAAGCAGGCTCCAGGCTCTGAGCTGTCAGCACAGAGCCCGACACAGGGCTTAACCCCACAGACCATGAGATCATGACCTGAGCCAAAGTCTGAAGTTGGACATTTAACCAACTAAGCCACCCAGGCGCCCGAACATTTTTTCAAAGAAGACCTACAGATGTCCAACACACGCATGAAAAGATGCTCAATAACACTAACCATCAGGTAAATGCAAATCAAAACCACAATAAGATATCACCTCATGTCTGTCAGATTGGCAGTACCAAAAAGACAATAAATAACAAGTATTGGTGAGGATATGGAGAAAAGCGAGCCCTCATGCACTGCTGGTGGAAATGTAAATTGGTAAAGCTAGTATGGAAAACAGTATGGAGGTTCCTCATAAAATTAAAAAATAGAAATACCATATGATCTAGCAATTCTACTTCTGGGTATCTACCTAAAGAAAAAAAAACACTAATTTGAAAAGTTCTATGCACTCCTATTTTTATAGCAGTATTATTTACAATAGGCAAGATAAAGCAACCTAGGTATCCACTGACAGATAAGTGGATAAAGAAGATGTGGGGTGTGTGTATATATATATATATATATATATATATATATATATATATATACACACACATACATGTATATATAGTTCATATATCTATATATCTAGTTCATATATATATATATATATATATATATATATGAACTAGAACATTACTCAGCCATAACAAAGAATGAAATCTCCCCATTTTTGGCAACATGGATAGACCTAGAGGATATTATGCTGAGTATACTAAGTGAGACAGAGAAAGACAAGTACTGTATAATTTCACATATATGTGGAATCTAAAAACAAAACAAAACAGATTTATATCTATAGAGAAAACTAGTGGTTGCCAGAGGAAAGGGTTGTGGAATACTGAGTGACATAGGAGAAGGGGATTAAGAGGTAAAAGCTTCCAGTTATAAAATAAATAAGACATAGAGATAGGGAATACAGTCAGTAATATGTAATAACTTTTTATGGTGACATATGATAATTACACGTATCATTGTGAGCATTTCATAACATATATAAATGTCAAATGTTTACACCTGAAACTAATATAACGTATGTCAGCTATACTTTCAGAAAAAAAAAATTTCCTAAACCCCAAAGATGATAGTGTAAGGATATGGGGTCTTTGTGAGGTGCTAAATGGGATTAGTGTTCTTATAAAACAGCTCCACAGAGTTCCGTCTCCACTTTGACCATGTGAGGTCACAGAAGGCACCAGCCATGAACCAGGAAGAGGAGTCTCACCAGAACACAACCATGCTGGCACCTTGATCTTGGTCTTCCAAAGCCCCCAGAACTACGAGAAATAAATTTCTGTTGTTTATAAGCTACTGAGTCTCTGCTTTTTTGTTACAGCAGCACAAACAGAAAAATTTCTGTACTGAAAAAGTAATCCTGGGGGCGCCTGGGTGGATCGGTCGGTTGAGTGTCCGACTTCCACTCAGGTCATGATCTCACAGTTCGTGAGTTCCAGCCCCAAGTCAGGCTCTGTGCTGACCGCTCAGAGCCTGGAACCTGCTTCGGATTCTGTGTCTCCCTCTCTCTCTCCTCCTCCCCTGCTCACATGCTGTTTCTCTCTCAAAAATAAATAAAGATTAAAAAAAACTAAAAAAAAAAAAAAAGAAAAAGTAATTCTGGTACCGAAAGAATATTATCTATTATCTCTGTCCTACGTTTTAAATGGAGGCTCTCCCTTTGGTATCTATCAACTCTTCTCACAGGAGAGGAAATATGGCTCGTTTATCTTTGGTCTGTCAGTGCTCAAGAACTAGGAAGTATTCAATACTTGTTTATTAAGAAGTGTCAAATTTTACTAGAAGAAAAATATTCTCCATTGCTTAAATGTCTACAAGTCTCTTGGCAGGGATGGCTTCTTGAGGCCTGTGCTTACAAGGATCACATGCCTGGTTTAATGCTGTGCTATTGCCATCCTTAAATTCTTAATAATTTTTTAAAAGGTGCCATATATTTTTATTTTGCACTGAGTCCCACAAATTATGTTGCCAGTCCTGTTTGCTCACACGCTCAACATGAATCCTCAGGATTAATACATGTGGAGACATGGCTATTTCACCTCCTCCCCAAAACTGCAGGGTCCAAACTCAATACTCATCTACTTCAAAGTAGTTTTTCTGAATAAATATTTAACCTACAAAGTGAGTCTGTGTAATGGAACTAACAACCACTACTTTTCAATTTCTGTAATTTTTCAAACAATGAAAAAGATCCTTATGAGACAACTCTAAAACTATTCTTACCTATGTCTTTTTTCATCTACCTCTTCATCCCCTTTTGAATAAAATTATTTCATGATTACTGTATCTAGAATAATATTAATATTTTTATTGAGCATTTATTATGAACCTGGCATAGTCATTGTACATATATTATCTCATTTAACCCTCACAAATCTAGAAAGATGATACTATTATTACTACCATGTTATAGTTGAGTAAAAAAGTTAAGTAGTGCAGCCAGAATGTGAACTCAGGTGGTATTATACTAGATCCACGTTCTTAACTATTACACAATTCTGAAGTATAACAAATAAATTGCCATCCAAAAAAACCTAAGTAGGTTGTTTTTGGCAAATGAATGATCTAACTTGAGACCAGCACTGTTCAATAGAAATATAACATAAGCCACATGTTGTTTTAAATTTTCTAGTAGCTATATTTAAAAAGTAAAAGCAAAAAGGTGAAATTGATTTTAATAATGTATTTTATTAGCTCAGTGTATTCAAAATGCTATCATTTCAACATATAACCAATGTAAAATTAATGATATTATATATTCATTTTTTGTACTAAGCCTTTGAAATCCAGTATGTTATACTTATAGCACATGTCATTTCAGACTAGCTACATTTCAAGTATTCAGGACCCATATGTGACCAGTGGCTACTATACTAGGAAGCACAGATCTAAATAATAAATACTAGGAGTGAGGAATACAGAATATTTATGATCAGGAAAGAATTTGAAAAGTAGATGGAATTTTAATTGGATCCTGAAAGAATGCTAAAATTTGAAAACTTGGAAGGGCATAGCGTTGAAGAGAATAAAAGGTATGTTGGGGCAGACACTTGTTTTTGAAATTAATCATGTACCTAATACCCAGCAAACTGTGATATTCAGCATACAATACACACAATCCTTGTATCAGTAGTTCTAAAACACTTATCAGAATCACCTGGAAGGCAAAACAATTCACTGAATTAGTAGGTCTGGATTTGCATTTCTAACAAATTTCTAGGCGGTGCTAATGCTGCTGATTCAGGACCATACTTGGAGAATTGTTGCCTTAAATTCAAACTTTGTTGTAGATATTGTCACCATTTCATCAGTAAGGAAAGTTAGGCTCAGAATAGTTACATAACTTGCCAGGTAGTCACTGCTTGCATTGGTAGTATAATGGCAGGTGGTTCAAGACCAAGCCTGGAATTTAACTCTAGGTCTGTTTATCTTCAGCTTCCTATTTCCCCTATGATTTCTTCTAAAACTTATAATACTTTTTATAGTTACATTTAACTTTGTGATCCACTTTGATTCTATTTTTGTATGTGGTATGAGATAAGAATAAAGTTTCTTTTTCTACATATAGATGTCCAATTGTTCAAGTGCAACTTGTTTAAAAGATTATCCTTTCCCTGCTTAAAAAAAAATCAGTTGTTTCTCTATATGTTAATCTATTTTTGAACCCTCTCTTCTGTTCCACTGATCTATGTTCTAGTCTAACGATCTCTGTGTCTATCTTGACACTGTCTTCATTACCATGGATCTATATAGTAAGTTTTGGAATCAGGTAGTGTAATTTCTCAAAATTTGTTCTTTTTTTAAACTGATTTGGCTACTGTAGAGCGCCTGGGTGGCACAGTCAACTGAGCATCCGATTTCAGCTCAGGCCATAATCTCACGGTTCATGAGTTCAAGTCCTGCATCGGGTTCCGTGCTGACAGCTCAGAGCCTGGAGACTGCTTCAGATTCTGTGACTCCCTCTCTTTCTGCCCCTCCTCTGCTCGTGCTCTCTCTCTCTCAAAATAAATAAACATTTAAAAACATTTTTTAACTGATTTGGCTACTCTAGGATCTTTGCATTTTTATATAAATTTTAGAATCACCTCATCAATGTCTGTAAGAAAGCCAGCAAGAATTTCAACTGGAAGCATGTTTAACCTGTGGATCAATTTCCAGAGAATTGACCCCTTAACAGTATTTAGTCTCCAAAGCCATGATATTTAGCTGATCTCCCATTTATTTAGGTCTTCTTTAAGTTCTCTCAGTAAAGTTATGGGGTTTTCAGTAGATCAGTTTTTCAAAAACTTTTTAAAATTTATTCCTAAATAAATCATAGTTTTTAATAGTACTGTAAATGGTACTTTCAAGTTTTAGTTTCCAAGTGTCTGTTGCTAGTATACAGAAATGCAATTAACTTTTGTGTATTGATCTTATAGGCTAAACTCATTTATTAGTTCTAAGATCATCTTTTTGTAGAATCCTTAGGATTTTCTACATAAATAATCATGTCATCTGAGGATAAAGACTATCTCACTTATTCCTCTCTACTCTGCCTTTTATTTCTTTGTCTTGTTTTATTGTATTGGCTAGGCAAGTAAAATACTGAACAGAAATGATGGGAATAGGCATTCTTGTTTTGTTTCCAATCTTAGGGAATAAGCATTCAGATTTTATCGTTAAGTATGATATTGGCTGAGAGTTTTTCACAGATGTCCCTAGTATTAAGAAAAAAGTCCTTTTCTAATACTAATACTTCTAAAAATTTTCTAAGAATTTTTGTCACAAGTACATACTGAATTTTATCAAATACTTTTCCTGTGTCTACTGAGATGAACATTTTTTTCATTTAGCCTGATAATATGGTTAATTAAACAGATTGATTTTCAAATTTCAATCAACCTTAAATTCCTGGGATATTTTCCACTAGGTCATGATATATTATCATTATTATATATTTCTAGACTTCATATACTAAAATTTTGTACAGAATTTATGTGTGTGTGTGTGTGTGTGTGTGTCCAAAACACATTTTGGTATGTATTTTCTTTTTCTTTGGCATCATGTTTGAAAATAATTAGTGATAATGTTTACAAATCATATAATTTACATAATTATTCATATATTACTTGATATAGAAAGAATGAAGGTAATTCACAAATTACTCCAATTATACAGTAAATGGGAATTTACATTATATATTAACCTTTTAAAAGTTATTAAACCATTAAAAATACATTAAACAGTTTTTAAAATTACCCCTTTTAAGTTGCCCATGACTTTTTTTGCCATTACCAGGAATTTTGCATTATATATATATATGTATACATATATATGTATATATATGTGTATATATATACATATATATGTATACATATATATACATATATATGTATACATATATATACATATATATATGTATACATATAGATATACATATATATATATAATTTATTGTCAAATTGGTTTCCATACAACACCCAGTACTCATCCCAAAAGGTCCCCTCTTCAATGCCCATCAGGCACCCTCCCCTCTCCCCCACCCCCCATCAACCCTCAGTTTGTTCTCAGTATTTAAGAGTCTCTTATGGTTTGCTTCCTTCCCTCTCTGTAACTTTTTATTCCCCCCTTTCCCTCCACCCTGGTTTTCTGTTAAGTTTCTCAGGATCCACATATGAGTGAAAACATATGGTATCTGTCTTTCTCTGCCTGACTTATTTCACTTAGCATAACACTCTCCAGTCCCATCCACGTTGCTAAAAAAAGGCCAGATTTCATTCTTTTTCATTGCCAAGTAGTATTCCATTGTATATATAAACCATATCTTCTTTATCCATTCATCAGTTGATGGACATTTAGGCTCTTTCCATAATTTGGCTATTGTTGAGAGTGCTGCTATAAACATTGGGGTACAAGTGCCCCTATGCATCAGCACTCCTGTATCCCTTGGGTAAATTCCTAGCAGTGCTATTGCTGGGTCATAGGCTAGATCTATTTTTAATTGTTTGAGGAACCTCCACACTGTTTTCCAGAGTGGCTACACCAATTTGCATTCCCACCAACAGTGCAAGAAGGCTTCCATTTCTCCACATCCTCTCCAGCATCTATAGTCTCCTGATTTGTTCATTTTAGCCACTCTGACCGGCATGAGGTGGTATCTCAGTATGGTTTTGATTTGTATTTCCCTGATGAGGAGTGATGTTGAGCATCTTTTCATGTGCCTATTGGCCATCTGTATATCTTCTTTAGAAAAGTGTCCATTCATGTTTTCTGCCCATTTCTTCACTGGATTATTTGTTTTTCAGGCGTGGAGTTTGGTGACTTTTTTATAGATTTTGGATACTAGCCCTTTATCCGATATGTCATTTGTAAATATCTTTTCCCATTCCGTCAGTTGCCTTTTAGTTTTGTTGATTGTTTCCTTTGCAGTGCAGAAGGTTTTATCTTGATGAGGTCCCAACAGTTCATTTTTGCTTTTAAATTCCCTCGCCTTTGGAGATGTGTCAAGTAAGAAATTGCTGCAGCTGAGGTCAGAGAGGTTTTTTCCTGCTTTCTCCTCTAGGGTTTTGATGGTTTGAATGTCTCACATTCAGGTCCTTCATCCATTTTGAGTTTATTTTTGTGAATGGTATAAGAAAGTGGTCTAGTTTCATTCTTCTGCATGTTGCTGTCCAGTTATCCCAGCACCATTTATTAAAGGGACTATCTTTTTTCCATTGGATATTCTTTCCTGTTTTGTCACAGATTAGCTGGCCATACATTTGTGGTTCCAGTTCTGTAGTGTCTGTTCTATTCCATTGGCCTATGTGTCTATTTTTGTGCCAATACCATACTGTCTTGATGAGGAATTTTGCATTTCTAAGATACTTGATGAAAACAGCTTAATGGCAATAAAATACTCTCCTTTTGCAGCACGGAGATAATCTGAAAATCCCACTCACTGATATGAATTTGTGTCATTCTCTTTATAAATGAAAAAGAAGTTAATGCTGACTAGACTCTAGTTAAACATAACTGAATATATTAGAATTCTGTACTATTGCAAGCACTGAGGATAAACTGCTGCTTCTGAAACAGCATCTTTCTCTCAGTGAAATAATAAGAGCAAAGTGGTTAGGGAAAAAATACAATCTATTTAGCAATTTCTAAACTGTGCTGCAAGGAGAAAGTCCATTTTCAGAGTGCTGGAGTCAGAAAAGTAAGGTTCACATCAACATGTAAGATTCTGTCAGAAAGCAAACTGCAGCTTGATACAAAACAGGCTACCAAGTAATATTGAGATAGGACCATAAATAATCTGCAAATTAGAAAACTCTGAGCAAACATTGAGTTCCCTGGTAAGCAGACCTCAATACCAAGAATAGCATGCAGGATGTTAATTAAGAAGTGCCTTTGGGATCAAAGGTATGAAAAAAGAGGGGAATGAAGCAGGTTGGGACAGAAGAAGAAGTTAAATTGTGATAAAGGTCTAGTGTAGGTTCAGCCTTGACTGACCCCCCAGGTAACTCTGGAACTAGAATGGCCCCTCAGAGTTGTCCTCAGTTGGACAAAGATGGCCAAACCTTTGCATTCCCAGAGCAATCAGTCATTGGCCAGGGGCTACTCCTAGTCTGGCTCCCTGCAGCTGAGGCAGTTCTTGAAGACACTGGCAGCTGTGGGCTCTCTGCCCACTGCACTCCCTGCAGCTTGAGCAACAATATTTCAAGAAGGTGAGATCTGGGTGGCACATCACAGTATCTACCCAATTAGGCAAAGTATTTAGAGAGTTAAGAAAGAAAGACCTTAAGCAATGCTGGAAACTGATTTAGATATGTGCATATCAAAGTTACATGACTTCTTCCACTACTTCATTCAGATCTCTATACAAATGCCATTCCTTCAGAACTTTCCCTGACGAGTCTAAAATGGCACCTCTTATTGTGTTTCATTTTCTCATGGTACTTACCACTACTTAATACTTTAATAGACATTTGTTTGTTTATTGGGTAGTATCTGCCACTCCCACTGGAATATAATTTACAGGGGGAAACAAGTTTATCTTGTTCACCACTATATCCCTAGTGTCTAGAGCAATGCAGGGGAAAATCATATACATATTCACAAATAACCAGAGTCCACTTAATATTTGTGTTGTACGTGATAATGATTTGTCATCAGTGACAACTTATTAACTATACTGTTGTTGAATTGGATATAAAAGGTTATTAACTTAGCCTAGGTTCCTGATGAAAAACATAAAACATACAAATAAGAACTTTGAGATAGGTCATCATTATAGTTGATTTTATGTCTCAGTGTGACTGGGCCATGAGATGCCAAGATATTTGGTCAAATACGGTTTTGGGGTGTTTCTGTGAGGGTGTTTTTAAATGAGTTTAACATTTAAATGACAGACTGATGAATGCAGATTGCCCTTTCTAACGTTAGTGGGCCTTATCCAATCAGTTGGAGGCTTGAATAGAACAAAAAGGCTGAACTTCCACCAAATAACGGAATTTCTCTTGCCTGTCTTCGAGCTAGGGCATTGGGTTTTCCCTGCCTTTGGACTAGAACTTCACCATCAGCATTCCTGGTTCTCAGGCCTTTGGACTCAGACTGGAAATGTATCATCAGTTCTCCTGGATCTCCAGCTTGCCAACTGTAGATCTTGGGACTTGTTAAACTCCACAATGCTGTAAACATATGTCTTAATTTACTTATACTGCTATAACAAAACACCAAACACTGGGCAGCTTATAAACAACAGAAATTTGTTTCCCACAGTTCTAGGGGCTAAGAAGTCCAAGATCAAGGTGCCAGTATCGTCACAATTTTGTGAAGGCCCTCTCTTGGGCTCTTAGCTAGCATCTTTCTCACTGTCCTCACATGGTAGAAGGAACTAGGGAGCTCTCTGGGGCCTCTTTTACAAGAGCTAATCCCATTCATGAAGACTCCACCCTCATGTCCTAATCACCTCCCCATGGCCCCATCTACTAATACCATCATGTTTGGGTGTTAAGATTTCAACATATGAATTTTGGGAATTTTGAAAAAGCTGTGTAAGTTTTTTAATGTTTCCATATTGTATAATATTGTTGACTTCTTTAAAATTTATACCATTCATTTGGGCAGGGGATGAGGAGTTGTTTTCTGAGGTATATATTTGGCTTTTAAAATCTAAGTGAAAATACATTTTAAATGAAATATTATTTCTTTTTATTTCTCTTATTTAAAACAAACACGTTTTACAGCCTTCATATATTAACAATCTAATAGTAAAATCAACTACAAGAAATAAATTTCAATCTATGAAAGTAAATTATAAATAAAATCCTAAGTAACTAACGTGTGCTTTGTTATTCTCTACAAAGGACATTAACCATCATTTGGAATTTATCTGTCAAATGTGCTGCTTTTTATGTGTACATTTGAGAACAAGAGGGTCTTGTAAAGCACTCTAACTATTAAGGAAATCCAAACGTCTAAAAGAGTATTAAATCTCATATATATTCCATTCCACTAACTACATTTTAGTATTTACTTAAAATTCAAAGACTGTCAATAAAGTCATGGGACATGAGGCACACCCTTATCCAAATGCGGTACCAAAATGTCTTCAAATGTTAAAAAGAAATAATTTTTGTTTAAAGGCCTCTTAGGAGTCTACATGTCTATGCTCTCCTTCCATTAATGTGAATAATCAAAAGCTAACTGGATTTCAAGTGGAACATTTAATTGACACCTTCTGATGTTGTTTCATCCAAATCATTTTGAGAGACAGAAATGTTTCACACAATTATACTATTTCTTGAAAAGCTGCATTTAAGGGACTCCTCATACACAAATGTCAGTTTAACCTACAAAGTAACCTAGCTTTCTCTGAGTGAATTTAGTTGAATTTACTATTAGATTGTTAACATGTGAAGGCTATAAAATGTGTCTGTTTTAAACAAGAGAAATAAAAAGAAATAATATTTCATTTAAAATGTATTTCCACTTAGATCTTAAAAGCCAAATATATACCTCAGAAAACAACTCCTCATCCCCTGACCAAATGAATGGTATGCATTTTAAAGAAATCATCAATACTACATAATATGGAAATATTTAAAAGCGTTCACAACTTTTAAAAAATTTCCATAGTCACAGACGTTGAAGATAAAATTCAAACAAAACTTGGTCCTTGAAAATAAATTCTCCTTTAAGAGGATTCCCCTCACTTGAAGTGTTCATAATTTATTTAAAAAAACATAACAAGCTTATCCCAGTTTGTTCCTATCTGAAAGGAATATCGCTATGTGGCTCCAAAGAAAAGTAGAATCTACTCTTCTGGTCCCCACAACATACCAATTGACAATGCTTGTTTATGAGTTCATTACAAACTGCTAAAAGAGTGCTATTTCACTTCAGGCCATCAAAATGGTATGAATATATAGGTTTAATGACATTTCCTATGTTAAATGTAGATATTTTCTGGTATAAGGGGGGGAAAGTCAAACATTTTTCCTACTGGTCTTGCTTCTTAAGACGTTTTTATTGATTCTTTCCTCTCTATTTAGAGTTATCCCTAAACATGTAAGAAAATCTACCTCTTGATAGACTTGGATGACCCAATTTGAGTCCACATAATAAAATTTTTCTAGTCACAATGAAGTAGTCCTTCTCAACTTGGATGTTATACACTGAATTGTGTTCCTCCCAAAATTCATATATCTATTTCCCAGTGCCTTAGAACATGAATGTATTTAGACACAGGGGTTTTAAAGAGGTAATTAAAGTTAAAATGAGGCCCTAGGGTAAGCCCTAATGTAATCTGACTGGTATTCTTAAAAGAAGAGGTGATAAGGACAGAAACACCAGAGATGTGCACACAAAGTAAATAGGCCATATGAGGGCACAGTGACAAGGCATCTATAATGGGTCTCAGGAAAAACCAAACCTGACAATATCTTGTCTTAGATTTCCAGCCTCCACAACTGTGAGGAAATAAATCTTTGTTGTTTAAGCCACCTGAACTTTGATATTTTGTAATGGCAGCCTGCAGTACTGTAATTCATAAGGAATATGTATTTGGTTATTCAAATGACCAAAATATCTCATATATTTGGTTTTTATCCACAGTTCCTGGCTCATAGTTCCCAAACCTCTTGGAATTTCCTAACGATAACAGCAACATCTTTTTGTCATGATGTTTGGTCTCTTGCCTCAGTTCCTGAAATCGCTTTAGAAACATAAAGGTAAACCCATGCCTTGTTATTCATAAAAAGCCCCTTTCCACCACAACCGGATTTATGCTAGTGAAGTAACGTTTGGAAATTACCTAGGATGGGACTGGTTGCCAGGGGAACCAACTATGACTAGTGAGTTGAAACTTCGAGTCCCACCCCCTGATTTCTGGGGAGAGAAGAGGAGTTAAGTTTGAATCAATCACCAATGGCAAATGATTTGATCTATCATGCCTATGTAATGAAGCCTCCATAAAAACCTAAAAGGAGAGGGTTTGGAAAGCTTCCAGATTGGTGAACACGTGGAGATTTGTGGACAGTGGCACACTCTGAGAGAGGATAGACGCTCCACAACCTTTCCCCATACCTTGCCCTATGTATCTCTTCCATCTGCCTGTTCCTGAGTTGTATCTTTTTATAATAAACCAGTGATCTAGTAAGTAAAATGTTTTTCTGAATTCTGTGAGCTGCTCCAGCAAATTAATCAAACCCAAGAAGGGGGTCATTAGAACCTCCAATCTATAGCTGGTCCATCAGAAGCTCAGGTGACAACCTGAACTTACTACTGGTGTCTAAAATGGGAGGTGGGGGTGGGGGTGCAAGTTTTATAGGACTGGGCCCTTGGCCTGTAGAATCAGAGGCTATCTCTAGGTAGGCATGTCAGAATTGAGTTTAATTGTAAGACATCTAGCTGGTGTTGAAAGAACTGCTTGGTAACATGGGGGAAACCCAAACACACACACACACACACACACACACACACACACACACACACACACACACACTTTGTAATTCACCCCAGAATCCTTACAACCCTAACAAACTAATACAGAATACAATGGTACATTTATCTGAGGTTTACATAATCCTGACATTCTGAGGGGAAAAAAGGGTACATCAAACCAACTAAAACTTAGCTAGAAAATATGATAATAAAACAGGATGCTAAATATTTCAGAAGTTCTACCTTAGTTTCTAGAGGCTATGTTAATTTCATCCAATCCAATCCAATCCAATCCAATCCAGTCCAACCCAACCCAATAAAATGGCCTTTTCCTTTGAGCTGCTCCAGGGATTCAAAGGCAAATAAAACATGAACTTTGCACTATTTTATTGTAATTAAAAAACAGATGCATTAAAAAAAGAAAAAGCTATGTAACAAGCTCTTGTAACTACAGAATATAGACCAAATTATTACCTAACATACCAAGTGATAAAATGTGTTATAAATACTGTGTTCAATATGGTCCTTTTATATAAATATATACATGCATGTATAGGGTGTGTGCACACATAATACACTTTGGAAAAACCACAGGAAAGGCATAAACTAAACTGTTAAGGATTTTCTAGGTGGTACAGTTAATTTTAATTTTCTTTATTATTTATTTTTAGTGACCACAAATTTTTATATTGTAAAAATGATCAAACATTTTTTTAAAAGATCTTACCTCAATAAAGGTTGCCTAAGCCTGAAATTATACATGTATGCAAAAATTATAGCAAACAGACTAAAGTGAGCAAATAGCTATCAATGTTTAAGACTTTCACATTCAACTCTGTGAGTTTGGTTATTCTATCTTTATTGAGGCAAAATTCATATCATATAAAATTAACCTTCTTAAAGTATACAATTCAAAGGCATTTAGTACATTTACAATGTTATGCAAGTACAATTTCTATCTAGTTCAAAAATATTTCATCACCCCCAAAAGAAAACCCCATACCCATTAAGCAGTCACTCTCTACCCTCCCTTCTCCCACCCCCTAGCTATCACTATTCTGCTTTGTCTCTACTGCCTATTCCAAATATTTCATTTAAATAGAATCATACAATATATTACCTTTTGTATCTGGTTTCTTTAATCCAGAAAAATGTTCCTGAGATTCATCCACATTGTAGCATGTTTCAGTATTTCATTCCTTTTATAGGGCTGAATAATATTCCATTGTATGAATAAACCACATTTTATTTATCTATTCATCAGTTGATGGACATCTGTATTATTTCCATCTTTTGACTATTATGAATAAAACTGCTATAAATATTCACGTGCAAGGTTTTTTGTGGACATGTCTTCAATTCTCTTGGGCATATATTTAGGAATGGAAGTGTTGGGTCACATGACAATTCTATGTTTAATTTTTTGAGAAACTACCAAAACATTTTAACAGTTACTTTACTATTTTATATCCCTACCAAAATATATGAGAGCTCCAATTTCTCCATATCCTCTCAACACTTATTATTTCCCCTTCCCTTTGCTTATTACGGTCATCCTGGAAGGTATGAAGTAGTATCTCATTGTGGTTCATTTGTTGTATTCATAATCTACACACACATTTGACATTTCATTTCTAGTAATCACACAACAAATTCCTAACAATTATACTGAGTTATGTGATTTTGCTGAGTTATGCATTTTTTTTATTTTTTTAAGTTTATTTATTTATTTTTGAGAAAGGGAAAGAGAGAACCAGTTGGGGAGGGGCAGAGAGAGACAGGGAGAGAGAGAGACAATCCCCAATGCAGGGCTGAAACTCACGGAACCACAAGATCATGACCTGAGCCTAAACTGGCCGCTTAACTGACTGAGCTACCCTGGCACCCTGAAATGTTTAAATACAAGAACATGCCCATTAGGAACAAGGATAAGACTAGGGTTATTTTAATTAGTAAATTTAGCTAATGTTGAAATCCAGGACACAAGACGTTAAAGGGAAGGTAGCACATTAACACATTAAATCCCTAGTAGAGTTCTATTCTTACTGGATAAGTAATCAAAGAAGTAATGATATAATCCGTCTATAGGTGGCATGAGTCATGGGATATAATAATGAAGTTTTAATCTAATCAAGCATCAAGAAAGCAAAAAAGAAAATAAAAAAAATAACTACCAGTTCTATGAAACATTCCATAAAATATTATATCCAGGTCACAATTTTTCTAGGAGGATTTTATACATACAATAAAAATCAGATGCAACTTATAATTAATTAATACAAATAGTAGAAACAAATCATCCTTTGAAGCCTATCATTTGCTTTTATGAGCAAAGTAAAACATGATTCAAGAGAAAAAAAATGGAAAAAATACCACTGGCACTGCCACATCTTATCCTTTTCAACAATTAAATAACCATAAAGGAAACTATTAACCAGAAAGGGCTAAAACTCTTGGGAGCAAAAGATATATTCTAAATATCACTAGGGAAGGTTAAGCATCTCCACACAATTACAAAGTTGTATGCCTACCAATTGTGAAGGGAATTGGACCACTGCTGATCACAAACCTATCATTTCTATTTCTTCACCCTTTACTTGCCCTCCTCACCATTTCCCATTCTTCCATGATTCCTCCCTTCCCTCTCTTGCCTAAGCCTTAAACCTGACAGAAACATCCAACAACATACATCAATCTTTACAATGTACTCAGAGGCCAGATATGCTACCACTTTTTAACAAGGACAATAACCTCTGCCTTCAGATTTTGGATTTGGTTTTAAAACCCCACTACTTTAGATGGAACTAGAGGGTATTATGCTAAACGAAATTAGTCAGAGAAAGACAAATATCATATGGCTTCATTCATATGTGGAATTTAAGATACAAAACAGATTAACATAACAGAAGGGAAGCAAAAATTATATAAAAACAGGGAGGGGGACAAAACAAAAGAGACTCAAATACAGAGAACAAACTAAGGGTTGCCGGAGGGGTTGTGGGTGGGGAATGGACTAAATGAGTAAGGGGCATTAAGGAAGACACTTGTTGGGATGAACACTGGGTGTTATACACAGGGGATGAATCACTGGAATCTACTCCTGAAATCATTGTTGTACTATATGCTAACTAACTTGGGTATAAATTTTAAAATAATAATAATAAAAATAAAGTTGTTTCCTAATAATTTTCTGAAAACTCTGCTTTATATAGTTATATCCCATTTCTCAATCCAGGTATCAATTTTCTTATCACTTGTTTTTCTTGAATTAAAAAATTATTTTCAGCTTTAGTAAAATACAAATTTTTACTAAGCTATAGTTGAGGAAAACACAGTTTTAAGTGTTCGATTTGAAGAGCTGTGACAAACGTATACAGTCATGTACCAGCAGCACCGCAGTCATCATATAGAACATTTCTATTTCCCCCTATAGTTCCTTCATGCCCCTTGGTAGCCAATCCCCTTCCTCAGGCCCCCAGCCCCAGGAAACCACTGATCTGCTTTCTATCACTTCAGTTTTGCTTTCTGTAGAATCTCCTATAAATGGAATCATGCAGTATGTAGTATTTTGCATCTGGATTCTTTCACTTAGAATAATGTTTTTGAGATTCAGCCAGGGTTACAGTGTGCATCAGTAGGTCATTCTTTTTTTGTCACTGAGAAGTATTCCAATTGTACAGATATGCCAAAATTTATTTATCTATTCACCAGTTGATGGATATATTTGGGTTGTTTCAAGTTTTTTGACAGTTGTGAACAAAGCTGTTATGAACATTTGTATGCAAAAAAATTAAAAAATAAAATCCTACTACTTTAGAAGACTTCTTTAGGTGATTTTACATCTGAGAAGGTAGAACTTGATATTTTCTTCTCTAAGAAAGACAATCAATATGCACAGCTAGAAGATTTCTTGAGAGGGCCTAGGTATCCAGGCAAAGCATAGAGCTGGGGTTATCATCCTCCCTCCTCACATCTTCACCATGGATGCTGTAGTGCTAGTGAAGGAGAGGCCCCTCCAAACGTGGAAAGCTTGAGCAAGAGAGAAAGACTTGGCCAATGTCTCATGGCAGCTGAGAAACATTTTGGTGAGATTTCCAGAACAGTCAGGGAAGTATGCACATTGAAAAGATAAGTAGAGGACCCATATGATGTATTAGGGACAAAAAAAAAGGGGGGGAGCTTTAGATAATCAATGTTAAAGTGACTTTATTTGTATCACCACTTGAAGTGATATTCAGACAACATTTGTTTAAAATAGGGCTCAGAACTTAAGAATTAACTACTTTGTGACAAAGTCAGGAGATAACACCAGTGACTATGCTTCAAGTACTGAAAATTATGTACCTTGCTTTCTGCGTTTGTTCATGAGGCAATCTAATTTCTCTGTGGTATCAGGATACAGAAATAGCCTCATTCTCTTGCATGACAATCTCATAAAAAAACATGAGTTTGGTGCCAAGCCTGAGTTAAACTACAATTTGGAAGAACACACTGCAAAGTCTCTAATCCCAAATAGCTGATGTATTCTCATACACTGGGAAGGAGTTGTGTGGACCAGATGGACACAGACTCCGCAGGGGAGGGTGTCTGATCGCCTCAGGAATCTATGATAGGAAATCAAGGTGACAAAAATGAAAAATGAACAGATGGAAGTGTTACATAGTTGCACAGAATTTCTGTTACAATATATTGCCCATGTATTTAATTTATCCAATCCAAATAGGAGCAATAAAGAGATTGCCAGAAGGAAATTTTCAAGTATTTGACCTGACACCCCTTGAAAAGGAACTTTTGATCTTATTATAAGGGAAACCATATATTCTTTAATAGGATCATCTTTGGGAACTTACTTACAGATCCCTCCTAATGAAATAATCCCAGGTCTTTTGTATAAAGAGAAAGGGTCGTAGACTAATTCATGAAGAAGGTAAACTGGATGAATTAGATAATGTCTAAGAGGATAATATTTCAGAATACTATTCTGTATTTTATACAATATTTTTTATAAATTTTATACATTTGTGCCATATATTTTGTATAGTATTTTTATATGAATTATTTATTGAGCACTGACAATGTCCCAGGGACATATGCATTATTTTATTTAATCCTCACAATGACTTTAACACATTTATTCTCTCTATTTTAAAGGTGAGAAAAGAGATTCAGTTAGGGGTTGAGTGTTCTTTGTGTGACCCCAGCTAGTAAGTGTCAGAGAAAGAGAATTTAAAGCCGAGCTGTGTGGATTCCATATACTGAAGAAAAGGCAAGCACGAATACAGTTATGCTATTTTACAAAACAATTTTCTGAAAGTAGGCAAAATCAGCAGAATTAGAACTTTCACCAATGACACAAAATTGGATTATCCCAAGAAAACCTATGTAACATTACTTATAGCCTAGAAAAATCAAACAACTGTAGAAAATATTTCTTTTACATGACAGGATAAATTAAAAAGGGGAAAGGATTCATTCATTCATTCATTCATTCATTCTCTAAATTTAAAAGAAATCCAAGTTTAATACAGGCAATAATTTAACTCATACACCAAATAGTTACAGATTTTCAATATAAAAGAAGTAAAGAAATAGAAGCATACTTCCAAAACATGAAATTTTAAAAAAGCAACTTAACAACCAAGATGTTTGTATACATATGAAGATCAATAGTTTTGTTAAAAGACACAACAATGTGTTTTTTAGTTTTGTCATTTCAAGCAAAAAGGTCAATAGAAAAGCAGTCAAAAGTCAGCAGAAGAAAACATATCTGTAGAAATGTTTCCTTTCTCTAACCAAAAATACTCAGCAACAATGCAATAAAAAATTTCAGAAATTCACTCAGACCAAACTATAATGCTATAGTAAGAGGTTTCAGTTACTATCCATATTTCATCTAAATAAGTATTTCAAAAGAGAAGGTTCACTGAGTATTTTAATAGAAACCATACTTTTCCAATACCGTAGAGAAGAACAATGAGTCCTAAAAACCTCCCACAGTCCAACCTATAATATCAACTTAACATCATGAAATACACGTGAAGTTTCCACTGAATTAAGTATAATAAGTAGCACATGGAACTGAATTGAAGAAAAGAACACAAATATCAGGAGACATGGATCCTACTGGTTTTGCCACACACAGCCTGTGTGTCCATGTCCTTGAGTGTGTTGCATCCTTTCCCTAGGCCTTAGTTTCCCCATCTGAAATATGAAGCACCTGGTCTGGATAATCTTTCGGTTCCTTTCAGACTTGAAATTACATGACATTGGGGCACTTGGGTGGCTTATTCGGTTAAGCATCCAACTCTTGATTTTGACTCAGGTCATGATCTCACGGTTCATGGGATAGAGCCCTGTGCCAGGCTCCACACTGACAGCGAGAAGCCTGTTTGGGATTCTCTTTCTCCCTTTCTCTCTGCCCCTCCCCTGCTCTCTCACTCTCTGTCTCTCTCTCTCTCAAAATAAATAAATAAACTTTAAAAAAAATTACATGACATTGGATGACAGGATCACTTTCTAACCTCTTAATCTATACAAAATGACTGTGTGCCCCTGACAGGATCATGATTAGAGTTTTCTCATTTCCATGCTTCTAATTTTCATTTCAATGCTTAAATTAAACCCTAACAGAAATAATGCCTTATTTAAACAAATTAATCACATTTACATTATAAAAATCAAAATACTGCCTTATGGTTCACGTAACTACTAGCTTCTTCCCATATAAAATCCAAATCTTTCTCTGAGGTCAGCCAAGAAAAATGACTATATGTACCTTTCTTTCCAACACTGAAGATTTTCTTAGCACAGGCTATTTGACACATGTGTGTCAAATGGAAAAGGCAAAAAATAACAAGGCCTAAAGAGCTAGCACATAATGGGTCTTTAATATCTTCATGTTGAAAGAACAAAATGCATCTTTAATGGTAAAGAAATCCCTTGTTTAGGATGTTTTTAACATCAATCTAGGAACGTTACAGAAATACCTGAACATCAACAATGATCAGCAAGAGGCATGGGTGTTAAAAATCACAATAATCAAGTTGTTGTTTATATAACCATGTCTTTGAGTTTGATACTAGACTCATGGGAGAAAACTGTAAACTCATCCTTTTCGTTTCTTGTAGAAGTCCATTCTAGATCAGAAAAAGACTGACAATAATAGGCAATAGGCCAGATCTAGGCCGTCCAGAGGATTTTCAATTCGGAAGAAGGGTAGAATAAAAATGAAAAGTTTGGAGAAACTTTGTCTTGCCAAGAATTATGGCATAGTTCTATAGCATTGCTCTCCATTGTTAGGCCCCACTAGTGTTAAAATATTGTATCAAAAAGTTCAATTCAAATGTAGAAAAAAATATTTTAGTGAGAAAAATCCCAATTTTTCCAATGAAAAATTTCTATTTATCCTTAGCTAACTAGCAATGGAAAGAGTCATTGTTTGGACAGAAATATTATGAATTACTAAGCAAAAGTGATGCCAGTAACAGAGTCCAATGAAATATATTATTTGAGACTCAGACTCAAATCCTCTGACAGCTACACACACCACCCTAACACCTTCTAAAATTTGAAGAAATTCTAGAAATCAAGAAAAATTTCAATATTTCAATTACATAAAAAGCAAAACTTTTGGATAAGGAAAACTCACAATAAAATAAAGATAGTAAATAGCACAAATGATTAACACATAATAATATTTATTTTCTATAGCTACATAACAAATTATAACAAACTTAGCAGCTTCAAACAATACTATGTGGAATTTAAGAAACACAGCAGATGAACATAGGAGAAGGGAAGGAAAAATGATATAAACAAAGAAAGAGGCAAACCATAAGAGACTCTTTTTTTTTGTAATATGAAAATTATTGTCAAATTTGTTTCCATACAACACCCAGTGCTCATCCCAACAGATGTCCTCCTCAATACCCATCACCCACCCTCTCCTCCCTCCCACCTCCCATCAACCCTCAGTTTGCTCTCAGTTTTTAAGCGTCTCTTATGTTTTGGCTCCCTCCCTCTCTAACCTCTTTTTTTTTTCCCTTCCCCTCCCCCATGGTCTTCTGTTAAAAGACTCTTAAATACAGAAAGCAAACTGATGGTTACTGGAGGGGTCGTTGGGTACAGGAATGGGCTAAATGGGTGATGGGCATCACTTGTTGGGATGAGCATTCTGTGTTATATGTAAGTGATGATTCACTAAATTCCTTTCCTGAAACCATTATTACACTATATGTTAACTAACTTGGATTTAAATAAAGAAATAAATCATAAGGACCCCCCCCCTAAAAAAATACCCATTTAATTAGCTCACATTTCTGTAGGCCAGAAACAGAGGCACAGTATGATTAGGAATCACAAGGCTGAAATTAAGATGTTGGTGGGGCTGAGTTCTAGCCTGAAACTTGAGAAAAATCTCCTAAGTTCATTCTTATTGACAGAATTTAGTTTCTCATGAAGGTAGGACCCAGGCGCCTGCTTCTTGCTGTTTGTCAGCCAACCAGGAGTCACTCTCAGCAACTAGAGGTTGAGCACTTTGGCATTTCAAGACTAATTCCTTTCCATTTGGCCTCCAGCAAAGGCATGATGAATCCTTCTCGTTTTTGGACTTCCTCTTTTACAACTAGCCAGAGAAAACTGTTTTTATTTTTTTTTTTTCAACGTTTATTTATTTTTGGGACAGAGAGAGACAGAGCATGAATGGGGGAGGGGCAGAGAGAGAGGGAGACACAGAATCGGAAACATGCTCCAGGCTCTGAGCCATCAGCCCAGAGCCCGATGCGGGGCTCGAACTCACGGACCGCGAGATCGTGACCTGGCTGAAGTCGGACGCTTAACCGACTGCGCCACCCAGGCGCCCCGAGAAAACTGTTTTTAAAGGGCTAATGTGTCCATAACCACTGTGTAGGATCAGACTCATTCTGATATCTCCCCTTCTTAAACTCAGTTATGCCAAATAACATAACCTAACCATAGGAGCAAAATATATCACATTTACAGTCCCAGTGATTACTCTGGGCATGTATACTAGGGGAGGCAATATGAAAAATTTTGAGCAACATCTTAGAATTGTGCCTACCACTATTATATAAGGAAATTATACAATTTGGTGAAAAATATATTTCAAAATACCAAACATAAATGAGAAAATACATGGGTGGACAAGGCATATATTATGGAACAGAATCTTTTAGAAAATAATTTAAGGAGCACTTGGCTGGGATGAGCACTGGGTGTTATATGTAAGTGATGAATCACTAAATTCTACTCTTGGAATCATTATTACACTATGTATTAACTAACTTAGATTTAATTAAAATTTTTTAAATTTTTAAAAATTTTTTATAAAGAAAATAATTTGATGAGAAAAATTAAAAGCCACAAAAATGTTAACACTCCTTGGCCTACACATACCACTCCTGGAAAGACAGCCCTCCTCCAGAAATTCATAAGACAGAAAAAGCAATGACATGAATATGTCAGCCTCCTCTGGGTTTTCCTAGCAACACAGACACAATTCTAGAACACAAGCTTCTACTTTGAGCATCAAATCCAGACACTGTATCTTACTCATTTTTGTATTTACAGAACCTATAATGGTATCTGCACTCTACAAATAGTTACTGAATGCCTACTATGTGACCATCAGTGAGTGAGGCATCAAGACAGAATTGTATAATCCATTCTCTGATATACCTCATTTCTCATGATTTTTGTAAAAAAAAAAATATCAAAAGTTCTACAGTCATTGTATGTGTAAAGTACTACAATCACAAAAGTCAAGAGAAATGAGGAGACCATATAACTAAGCCTTGGAAGTACAGAATATATTATGTAGCCATTTAACATTGTGATTATGAACTGTATAAAACATTATGAAAAATGGAGGTGCCTGAGTGACTTAATTGGTTAAGTGTCCAACTTCAGCTCAGGTCATGATCTCACGGTTCATGGGTTTGAGCCCTGCATCGGGCTCTGTGCTGACAGCTCGGAGCATGGAGCCTGCTTCAGATTCTGTGTCTCCTTCTCTCTCTGCCCCTCCCCAGCTCACACTCTATCTCTTTCTTAAAAATGAATAAACATTAAAAAAATTTTTTTAAACATTATGAAAAACTTTTATATTAATTGGAAAACTGTGTACCAAAATAAATCTGGGTTCTAGTCAAAAATATGCCAAAAGAAATGTGTATAAATGCATTGAAACAAACAGGAAAAAATAGTTTTCTAGAAAGTGGAATAAGTGGTCATTCATTTCCTCTTATTTTATTTACATTATTATGTTTATATCATTTGTGCTTCCAAAGAAATTTTAAATGAAAAGAAAAAAAATCACATTAAAAAAAGAAATAAATCCACCATTTGAGTGAGTTCTGCTGACTGATAGAAAGAAGAAAATATTCAGTGTCTAAGTCTATTTACCACCATTCTAACTAAAAGTCCCTATTAGAGGAAGCAACATACTCAACCATTCATTAATTCTACAAACACTTCCTGAGCATGAACAATGGGCCAGACATCTCCTGAGCATGAACAATGGGCCAGACATAGTGGAAGGCATTGGAGATACATAAGTGGATAACAGTCCCTGCCCTCAGAAGGCTCTTGATCTGAAGAATCACCATAGCAAAATTACATTTGGTAATGTATTTTAATAATTTCTGAGAAGACAAAATTCTCTAAATAATGGTTCATTTCATGGGTGGAAGACTCAGTGTGACAGAATGAGTATAATAGCTCACTGCCTCAAGTGTACCCATGGCCGCAGGGAGAAGATCTGCCACTGCTGCCAAGCAACAGCCTCCCCAAGACTCAAAAATCAGATACACCTGATTCTTACATCAGTTCTATCACAGTACAAAGTGACCTAGTCCATGCCTACACGTATGGCTCAGTAAACCTACAGATCTAATATCCTGGCTAACAGGGTGGCTATTTCACATTTGAAGGATGTTTGAATGCCTCATAATTCCAATACAGATTTACTGGATCTCACTGGATCCACCACAAACTCACTGGATCTCAAGTTTCATAAGGAAAAACCAAGATCACTACAATTTGTGTATCTCTATGTTGAGTTTTATTTTACCTTTTTTTTCCTAGTCTTTCTTTATTCCTATTCTTATCATGAATGGCCACATGTAGCACTAAAGAAAGATATAAATCTCAATTTCACTCAAACTCCTGGAACTATTAGAAGAATTAAAAGCAATATGAACTTCTAATTAGTGAACAAATTGATTCTCCACTGAGATCACCTCTGCTAGCTACCAAAATGGTTTTTCAATCAAAAGGTATCTCCTTCTAAACTGCAGACTATCTGAAGAACCACAAGTTAAACAAAAGAAAAGAAAAAAAAAGCCTCACCCAAAAATCAAGATCTCTCACTGTCTTCCTCATGGAACACAAATCCAACTTGAGGATTTTTTATTGCAACATGCTCACATTTCACTAAATGACTTCTTAGTGTGTATTTTATTATCTGTCATTTAAATAGTAAGAATAACACTTTTATCAATCACTCAGAAGTAATACAGTCAGCAGTTTATTAAATTAGAAATGTTATAAAGCACAGTGGATTCATTTGGGTTTCCTCCCCTTTTGTTTTATATTTTTCTAATTACCATTGTCATCACTGTGACCCTCACCATATTCAACATTTATTAAATAATTTATTAAACGTACCAGGACCTGGACACCATACAAAGCACATACACATATTAGGTCATTTCCTCCTCAAAGCTAGTCTATAAACATAAAGAGCTTAGGAACTGTTTAAGATCACACTAACAATAAGATCCCTATCTTTCTAACTTCAGAGCTCAGCCTCTTAACTATTAAGTTTCCTAGAGCTACTATTAAAAATTTTGCCACCAACTACATTGCTGAACACAATATACATTTATCCTCTCAGAGTCTGGAGACAGAAGTCCAAAATCAGTTCACTGGGCAGAAACCAAGATGTCAGCAGGGCTGCCCTCCCTCGGGAGACTACAGGGGAGAAGATACTTGCCTATTCCAGCTTCTGGTGGCTGCCAGCATTCCTTCTGTATTGCCACATCACTCTAGTCTTCAAGGCTAGCATCCTCAAATCTCTCTCAGCTCCATCTTCACATTGCCTTCTCCCATGTGTGTAGTCAAACCTCAAGGTCTTTAACTTAATTATACCAGTCATCTAAGGTAATATTCATAAATTCCTGGAATTAGGAGGTGTATATTTTAGAGGGCAGAGTCTGTTTTTCATCCTACCACAACCACTAAATTCTACTGATTCCCCAACTGATTCACTCATGAGTTCTTGGTGTGGAGATGAATCAGAGATACTCCAGAAAGATACCACAGGCAACAATACACACTCTCCTTTGAGACAAGTCAGCCATGCTGAAAGATAAACCAAAGACTTAGAACCAATAAAAACAAAGACGCATATGGACACACACTGGAGATCACCAAAACCAAACTCATTAGGTCTATAACAATATGTGAGCCCCAGTCTCCTTACTCTTTGTCCAGCGAATTTTCACAGAGCCACAAACAAATAAATCTTAGACCAATGTACCATTTCTTCAACAGGCCAGACTTTCTCATGCCTAGGGCCTTTTTTCATGCAATTTCTTAACTTTACACCTACTGAACTGCTACTCTCTTCCATGTTTTATCATCATACCTATAATGCCTCCGTCCCTGGTATTTGATTCATATTTCTTCAGTGCCACTAGTCATTGTACCTGCATTATATTGTATATGTATCTTCCTGGAGAATATAAAACCCTTTAGAACAAAGACTATCATCCTAATATCTGGCAGAAAGTTAGGTACAAATCCTAACACAATATGCATTAGAAAGAAGGAAGGAAAGGGAAAAGGATATCATAAGGAAAATAAAGAAGAAAGGGTCAGGAAGAGAAGGGAAAAGTAAATATTAAAGCTCAGGTTGTTTTAAGAGAACAGATGGAGATACAGCTCTTTCCAACACATATCTGTGAAAGTTCTGAAGACAGATTTTTCAAAAATGTCTGAAAAAGAGTACCAGAGAGCAAGTGCATGGACCTTTCGTGGTATGCTCTAAGCCCCAGAGTTCAGGGAAATGTTTCCAAAAGAAAGGTGTGCAGACTCCTCCATCAGAACCACTGCATCAGGATGTCTGTTAATTGGAGATTCCAAGGGCACCTCCTAGACCCCCTGAATCTGAATCATGGGACAATGAAGGCTAGGGTCAGCATTTAAAACAAGCTTCTGGGGTGATTCTGATGCCCACTAGAGTTCATCACAATCATCAGTGTTGTAGGAAAGATGGAGAAAGCCAAACAATGCCCTGCAGATTTTTTTTTCTTTTGGCTTGATTCCCAAAAACTGATACTGGACTCAATGACTATTTTCTTCTAAATTTAAAAATGAAAGTCCAGTTTCTAAAAAGACAAGGCAAGGTATGCAATATGTTCCAGGGAAAAAATGCCAAAACTCAGAGAGGGGATTTGGGAAACGTGCCAGGATGATTCAACACTGAGCCCGTCTAGATTATGAAGATATTTCTTTAATCAGCCTGGTCATAAGAATGATAGCCACAATTTGCCTGACACATCCAATCAATGACAGCATTATGCCAGTTTGAAGTTTTCTGTCATCCCGATTATTTTCCACTGACTTAAGTTCTTTTTGAAAGTGCTACAGAGCTTGAGAAATTATAAGGAATTCCCTGGTGTACCTTCCTGGAGTTATATCATAGATCTTATTGATCTTATGTTCTATTCTTCATTCCTCAAATTCCTTCTGAGAAATGATTTGTTACCAGCCTTCCTCAATCTTCTTATAAAATGTAATAGTCCATGCCAGGGTGCAACTAATCTCCTCTAACACTTCATCCCCATCACCGTCTCAGAGCCATAGATGCCTAGAGAAGATGACATCTGAGGAGGCGGCTCCTGTCTCCAGGCTTTGGACAATCAATCACTCTATCATCTTTTACTGTGTTCTTTTTTTCCGTCATTTTTACAGGACACATTTGCTTTTCAAGGATCAATATTCTATTTAACTTTCTGTGTACTACAAATCAAGTCTTCCAAAGGTGAAGAAAATGTTTCTGACTTTAAGGTTATCTTAAACCAGGTCCTAAGCCGAGCCCAATTAATGAGGCTCATCCTTGCAAATTCTAAGCAGAATCAGACTGCGACCTATGAGAGGCAAGTTGCATTTACTCCTTACTGTCACAGAAGATTGCTTTAACTAGATATTTTTAAATAATAAACCATAAATTAATCTAATTAGAGAATCTGTAAGTATTCAGAAGATGTAAAGTTGTGAGTTTTAAAGAAATAATTTCTTGGGGCGCCTGGGTGGCGCAGTCAGTTAAGCGTCCGACTTCAGCCAGGTCACGATCTCGCGGTCCGTGAGTTCGAGCCCCGCATCGGGCTCTGGGCTGATGGCTCGGAGCCTGGAGCATGCTTCCGATTCTGTGTCTCCCTCTCTCTCTGCCCCTCCCCCGTTCATGCTCTGTCTTTCTCTGTCCCAAAAATAAATAAACGTTGAAAAAAAAATTTAAAAAAAAAAGAAATAATTTCTTTTGCTCATTATTTCTTGCTATGGATGCTATAAAACACATTCAAGATCAGTAATTTTTCTATATGTAAAGACAGAATTATATTCACAGGATTATTTAAAACATTTAATATTTATTTCAATGAATTAAAATTAACAATTTGTCTATTTCACTTAGAAATTTTCTTACATGAAAAAATAAACCTTAATTCACTGTTATGATATACTATCATGGTAGTACCAGCCACGCATTTTAAGAGGACTTAGTTGAGAGGACTAAGAGAAACCTATTTTATGCATTTAAAATAACTTATTTTTAAATGTCCTCACAAATCTTAAGCAGGTCTCTTAAACCCCATGGACTGGACATGTTTCTGAATTAATTTCCACCTGGAAACCCACGGGATGAAAATTCTAACTGCGTGATAAATTAAGTTGCCAAGCAAAATGGATTAGTGATCAGTGAAATTGCCTGATAAACTGTCAGATCCATTTTGGATTGGGATTCATCCTCTTTCTCCGCCTGTTCATTAAGCTCCAAGTTCATGGCAACTCCAGTGACTGATTGCACATTAACAAGCTGTTTATGTGGGGAGGTGTAGCTAGCCTAGTCAACATTCCTATACTTACACATTCATTTAAACATAATTCTCTGGTAATTTATTCTGTTCACAATCCCAATGTGGAAAAATATACCTCTACCCTGAAGTTTAATTTTAGACACAACAGAGATGTGATGTGTCATAAAATTAAAACTTAACAAAGCACATCAGATTATACCTCAAGGTCAAAAGAAGCCTGGGAAATTTCATGCCATAAATCTGTTTCTTCAAAAAGTTACAAGAATGAGAAGAGTAGTGAGAAAGCTGCTGATAGAATGCCAAAATAAGATATTTATTTCTGTCCCTGTTATAAAGCAAATATTTGGCTGCTTCTATAACAAGAAAGCCAAACCATCTAAGAATGTTGAGAAATAAGTTTCAACCTTTCTTACCAAGTGGCCAAAACTTTCCTTTATATAACACCAAATTTAATAAACCACTTGTCAATCAAAATGCACCAAATTTGAACTATAAATAAAAATATTCTTCCTACTCAAGTATCGAGTACTAATTCTTTCCTTTTTAAGTATATAGAATTCTTCATAAAGGGACTTTTCACCAAACACAAACTTCACAAAAATCATTAAGTTCCTCTGAAACTGAAGTTTAATAGATTTATATTTCATTCAAATATGAAGATGTCTACTTTCTACTTTTTTCTAAGCTTTTTTTCTTCAATATTATTTATGAAGCCTAAATTTTATATGAATTAATGACTGGAATTCAGAAATCAATGCCACTTTTCCCTTTCCCTACACAAATAAACCAAGACCTTAATTAAGGAAAATTTAAGTTAAGCGACTGACTCTTGATTTCAGCTAAGGTTATGATCTCACAGTTTGTGAGTTCAAGCCCCGCATTCAGCCCTGTACTGGGCTTCATGCTATGTGGAGCCTGCTTGGGATTCATATTCTCCCTCTCTCTCTCCCCCTCTCTCTCTGCCCCTCCCATGCTCGCTCGCTCTCTCTCTCTCTCTCTCTCTCTCTCAAAACAAATGAACTTAAAAAAAATTTTTTTAATAAAATTTACGTTAACTAATAGCCAGATAACTACAATTACATTGCAGCAAAAGAACAGAATGAAGGTCATCCAAATGTTTTTCAGCCCACAAACAGAAACTTCCCATAACTCACAAATAAAGAAGTAATTTTTTAGAAATTAATTGACCAGTATATATAACAAAATATACACCTCCTTTAGTTAAAAATAATAGAAGTGTAGAGTTGCGGCAAGATGGCGGCTTAGGAGGACGCTGGGCTCACCGCACGTCCTGCTGATCACTTAGATTCCATCTACATCTGCCTAAATAACCCAGAAAACCGCCAGAGGATTAGCAGAACAGAGTCGCCAGAGCCAAACGCAGACGAGAGGCCCACGAAAGAGGGTAGGAAGGGCGGCGAGGCGGTGCGCGCTCCACGGACTGGCGGGAGGGAGCCGGGGCGGAGGGGCGGCTCGCCGGCCAAGCAGAGCCCCCGAGTCGGGCTTGCAAAAGCGGAGGGGCCGGGCGGACTGTGTTCCGACAGCAAGCGCGACTTAGCGTCTGGGAGGTCAGAAATTAACAGCTCTGCTCGGAAAGCAGGAAGGCTGGAGGACAAAGGGAGGGAGAGCTGCTGAGCCCCCTGACAACAGAGCTCAGTTTGGTGGGGAACAAAGGCGCTCGCCAGCGCCATTTCCCCCGCCCATCCCCCAGCCGAAATCCCAAAGGGAACCGGTTCCTGCCAGGGAACTTGCTCGCTCCGCGCAAACACCCAACTCTGCGCTTCTGCGGAGCCAAACCTCCGGCAGCGGATCTGACTCCCTCCCGCTGCCACAGGGCCCCTCCTGAAGTGGATCACCTAAGGAGAAGCGATCTAAGCCTGCCCCTCCTGCCCCCGAGCACCTTGCCTACCCACCCCAGCTAATACGCCAGATCCCCAGCATCACAAGCCTGGCAGAGTGCAAGTAGCCCAGACGAGCCACACCACCCCACAGTGAATCCCGCCCCTAGGAGAGGGGAAGAGAAGGCACACACCAGTCTGACTGTGGCCCCAGCGGTGGGCTGGGGGCAGACATCAGGTCTGACTGCGGCCCCGCCCACCAACTCCAGGTATACACCACAGCACAGGGGAAGTGCCCTGCAGGTCCTCACCACGCCAGGGACTATCCAAAATGACCAAGCGGAAGAACTCCCCTCAGAAGAATCTCCAGGAAATAACAACAGCTAATGAGCTGATCAAAAAGGATTTAAATAATATAACAGAAAGTGAATTTAGAATAATAGTCATAAAATTAATCGCTGGGCTTGAAAACAGTATACAGGACAGCAGAGAATCTCTTGCTACAGAGATCAAGGGACTAAGGAACAGTCACGAGGAGCTGAAAAACGCTTTAAACGAAATGCATAACAAAATGGAAACCACCACAGCTCGGCTTGAAGAGGCAGAGGAGAGAATAGGTGAACTAGAAGATAAAGTTATGGAAAAAGAGGAAGCTGAGAAAAAGATAAAAAAAATCCAGGAGTATGAGGGGAAAATTAGAGAATTAAGTGATACACTAAAAAGAAATAATATACGCATAATTGGTATCCCAGAGGAGGAAGAGAGAGGGAAAGGTGCTGAAGGGGTACTTGAAGAAATGATAGCTGAGAACTTCCCTGAACTGGGGAAGGAAAAAGGCATTGAAATCCAAGAGGCACAGAGAACTCCCTTCAGACGTAACTTGAATCGATCTTCTGCACGACCTATCATAGTGAAACTGGCAAAATACAAGGATAAAGAGAAAATTCTGAAAGCAGCAAGGGGTAAACGTGCCCTCACATATAAAGGGAGACCTATAAGACTCGTGACTGATCTCTCTTTTGAAACTTGGCAGGCCAGAAAGAATTGGCAAGAGATTTTCAGGGTGCTAGACAGGAAAAATATGCAGCCAAGAATCCTTTATCCAGCAAGTCTGTCATTTAGAATAGAAGGAGAGATAAAGGTCTTCCCAAACAAACAAAAACTGAAGGAATTTGTCACCACTAAACCAGCCCTACAAGAGATCCTAAGGGGGACCCTGTGAGACAAAGTCCCAGAGACATCACTATAAGCATAAAACATACAGACATCACAATGACTCTAAACCCGTATCTTTCTATAATAACACTGAATGTAAATGGATTAAATGCGCCAACCAAAAGACATAGGGTATCAGAATGGATAAAAAAACAAGACCCATCTATTTGCTGTCTACAAGAGACTCATTTTAGACCTGAGGACACCTTTAGATTGAGAGTGAGGGGATGGAGAACTATTTATCATGCGACTGGAAGCCAAAAGAAAGCTGGAGTAGCCATACTTATATCATACAAACTAGACTTTAAATTAAAGGCTGTAACAAGAGATGAAGAAGGACATTATATAATAGTTACAGGGTCTATCCATCAGGAAGAGCTAACAATTATCAATGTCTATGCACCGAATACCGGAGCCCCCAAATATATAAAACAATTACTCATAAACATAAGCAACCTTATTGATAAGAATGTGGTAATTGCAGGGGACTTTAATACACCACTTACAGAAATGGATAGATCATCTAGACACACGGTCAATAAAGAAACAAGGGCCCTGAATGAGACATTGGATGAGATGGACTTGACAGATATATTTAGAACTCTGCATCCCAAAGCAACAGAATATACTTTCTTCTCGAGTGCACATGGAACATTCTCCAAGATAGATCATATACTGGGTCACAAAACAGCCCTTCATAAGTTTACAAGAATTGAAATTATACCATGCTTACTTTCAGACCACAATGCCATGAAGCTTGAAATCAACCACAGGAAAAAGTCTGGAAAACCTCCAAAAGCATGGAGGTTAAAGAACACCCTACTAACGAATGAGTGGGTCAACCAGGCAATTAGAGAAGAAATTTAAAAAATATATGGAAACAAACGAAAATGAAAATACAACAATCCAAACGCTTTGGGACGCAGCGAAGGCAGTCCTGAGAGGAAAATACATTGCAATCCAGGCCTATCTCAAGAAACAAGAAAAATCCCAAATACAAAATCTAACAGCACACCTAAAGGAACTAGAAGCAGAACAGCAAAGGCAGCCTAAGCCCAGCAGAAGAAGAGAAATAATAAAGATCAGAGCAGAAATAAACAATATAGAATCTAAAAAAACTGTAGAGCAGATCAACGAAACCAAGAGTTGGTTTTTTGAAAAAATAAACAAAATTGACAAACCTGTAGCCAGGCTTCTCAAAAAGAAAAGGGAGATGACCCAAATAGATAAAATCATGAATGAAAATGGAATTATTACAACCAATCCCTCAGAGATACAAACAATTATCAGGGAATACTATGAAAACTTATATGCCAACAAATTGGACAACCTGGAAGAAATGGACGAATTCCTGAACACCCACACGCTTCCAAAACTCAATCAGGAGGAAATAGAAAGCTTGAACAGACCCATAACCAGCAAAGAAATTGAATCGGTTATCAAAAATCTCCCAAAAAATAAGAGTCCAGGACCAGATGGCTTCCCAGGGGAGTTCTACCAGACGTTTAAAGCAGAGATAATACCTATCCTTCTCAAGCTATTCCAAGAAATAGAAAGGGAAGGAAAACTTCCAGACTCATTCTATGAAGCCAGTATTACTTTGATTCCTAAACCAGACAGAGACCCAGTAAAAAAAGAGAACTACAGGCCAATATCCCTGATGAATATGGATGCAAAAATTCTCAATAAGATACTAGCAAATCGAATTCAACGGCATATAAAAAGAATTATTCACCATGATCAAGTGGGATTCATTCCTGGGATGCAGGGATGGTTCAACATTCGCAAATCAATCAACGTGATACATCACATTAACAAAAAAAGAGAGAAGAACCATATGATCCTGTCAATCGATGCAGAAAAGGCCTTCGACAAAATCCAGCACCCTTTCTTAATAAAAACCCTTGAGAAAGTCGGGATAGAAGGAACATACTTAAAGATCATAAAAGCCATTTATGAAAAGCCCACAGCTAACATCATCCTCAACGGGGAAAAACTGAGAGCTTTTTCCCTGAGATCAGGAACACGACAAGGATGCCCACTCTCACCGCTGCTGTTTAACATAGTGCTGGAAGTTCTAGCATCAGCAATCAGACAACAAAAGGAAATCAAAGGCATCAAAATTGGCAAAGATGAAGTCAAGCTTTCGCTTTTTGCAGATGACATGATATTATACATGGAAAATCCGATAGACTCCACCAAAAGTCTGCTAGAACTGATACAGGAATTCAGCAAAGTTGCAGGATACAAAATCAATGTACAGAAATCAGTTGCATTCTTATACACTAACAATGAAGCAACAGAAAGACAAATAAAGAAACTGATCCCATTCACAATTGCACCAAGAAGCATAAAATACCTAGGAATAAATCTAACCAAAGATGTAAAGGATCTGTATGCTGAAAACTATAGAAAGCTTCTGAAGGAAATTGAAGAAGATTTAAAGAAATGGAAAGACATTCCCTGCTCATGGATTGGAAAAATAAATATTGTCAAAATGTCAATACTACCCAAAGCTATCTACACATTCAATGCAATCCCAATCAAAATTGCACCAGCATTCTTCTCGAAACTAGAACAAGCAATCCTAAAATTCATATGGAACCACAAAAGGCCCCGAATAGCCAAAGGAATTTTGAAGAAGAAGACCAAAGCAGGAGGCATCACAATCCCAGACTTTAGCCTCTACTACAAAGCTGTCATCATCAAGACAGCATGGTATTGGCACCAAAACAGACACATAGACCAATGGAATAGAATAGAAACCCCAGAACTAGACCCACAAACGTATGGCCAACTCATCTTTGACAAAGCAGGAAAGAACATCCAATGGAAAAAAGACAGCCTCTTTAACAAATGGTGCTGGGAGAACTGGACAGCAACATGCAGAAGGTTGAAACTAGACCACTTTCTCACACCATTCACAAAAATAAACTCAAAATGGATAAAGGACCTCAATGTGAGACAGGAAACCATCAAAACCTTAGAGGACAAAGCAGGAAAAGACCTCTCTGACCTCAGCCGTAGCAATCTCTTACTCGACACATCCCCAAAGGCAAGGGAATTAAAAGCAAAAGTGAATTACTGGGACCTTATGAAGATAAAAAGCTTCTGCACAGCAAAGGAAACAACCAACAAAACTAAAAGGCAACCAACGGAATGGGAAAAGATATTCGCAAATGACATATCGGACAAAGGGCTAGTATCCAAAATCTATAAAGAGCTCACCAAACTCCACACCCGAAAAACAAATAACCCAGTGAAGAAATGGGCAGAAAACATGAATAGACACTTCTCTAAAGAAGACATCCGGATGGCCAACAGGCACATGAAAAGATGTTCAGCGTCGCTCCTTATCAGGGAAATACAAATCAAAACCACACTCAGGTATCACCTCACGCCAGTCAGAGTGGCCAAAATGAACAAATCAGGAGACTATAGATGCTGGAGAGGATGTGGAGAAACGGGAACCCTCTTGCACTGTTGGTGGGAATGCAAATTGGTGCAGCCGCTCTGGAAAGCAGTGTGGAGGTTCCTCAGAAAATTAAAAATAGACCTACCCTATGACCCAGCAATAGCACTGCTAGGAATTTATCCAAGGGATACAGGAGCACTGATGCATAGGGCCACTTGTACCCCAATGTTCATAGCAGCACTCTCAACAATAGCCAAATTATGGAAAGAGCCTAAATGTCCATCAACTGATGAATGGATAAAGAAATTGTGGTTTATATACACAATGGAATATTACATGGCAATGAGAAAAAATGAAATATGGCCTTTTGTAGAAACGTGGATGGAACTGGAGAGTGTGATGCTAAGTGAAATAAGCCATACAGAGAAAGACAGATACCATATGGTCTCACTCTTATGTGGATCCTGAGAAACTTAACAGGAACCCATGGGGGAGGGGAAGGAAAAAAAAAAAAAAAGAGGTTAGAATGGGAGAGAGCCAAAGCATAAGAGACTGTTAAAAACTGAGAACAAACTGAGGGTTGATGGGGGGTGGGAGGGAGGAGAGGGTGGGTGATGGGTATTGAGGAGGGCACCTTTTGGGATGAGCACTGGGTGTTGTATGGAAACCAATTTGTCAATAAATTTCAGAAAAAAAAAATAATAGAAGTGTACACCAAAAAAATTTTTAATTTTACTGTATAATTTAAAAAAAAGAGCATGGAGAATTCCAAATAAGGTTGCATACAAGCATGAGATAGCCTCTAGGCCTCATGAAATGTCATTCGGCACCATTATAAATTTCAGCTTTTAATTAGATTTAACTATAATCAACTTTTGACAAGTCATGCATTTATAAGAATTAAACTATAGCAGAAGATATTTGTGTTTATTGTTAACTACCAGTTGAATTAGAATTTCCCCATGTCCCTTATCCTAATGTAAGCACAGCTGCTTACCCTCCCAGGGGACTGGTTTCATCCTCCAGTCTCAGTTCAATTGGCTCGGTCCACATGAAAAGTAGCATTAAGAAAGCTTAGTCTTAGTCTAGCTTCTGAAGCTGGGATGCTTTCAGTAAATGTCAAGACTCGCTTTACAAAGCAGGATTATCCTAGCTTATATGGCACCTAGGAAACTCCACCCATTCCAGCCCCAGGAGTGTGCTCTGAAATTTTCTTGCCTAGAATAAAGGCTCCAAGTTTAAGAGAAACTATACTTGGTGACCTCCAAGAACCAAAGCCATACCACAAAATGTACACAGTGCCAAGTGTTATGCTAAATCCTAAGTACCACTTACTCTGAAAGTAAAATAAACCATTTCTCTTTCATTTTAATGAAATTCAGTGCCTGTCTCTGTCCCCACCATCTTGAATCTCAGGAAGAGAGGCAGTGGCATTGAAGTTGAGCTATTAGGCTCAGCTGAGAAACATTCAGTACTATTTTCTTCAAGCCTCCAACTAACCCAACCTCACCCATTGCCTCCTGGCTACCGCCAGCAAGTTACATGTACCATATTGGTGCCAATAAAATAATATAGGTATAATTTTGCTTTCTATTTCAGAAGGTAATAACAAAAGTTATGGTCTTAGTCTTCAAAGAAATGTTAGTTAAAACAATGAAATGCAATTCTAAGGCACAGATTTTTTTTAAAGTCATCAAATTTAGAGGTGCCTTGGTGGCTCAGTCAGTTGAACATTCAACTTCGGCTCAGGTCATGACCTCATGGTTCATGGGTTCAAGCCCCACATCAGGGTCTGTGCTGACAGCTCAGAACCTGGAGCCTGCTTTGGATTCTGTGTCTCCCTCTCTCCCTGCCCCTCCCCTGCTCACACTCTGTCTCTCAAAAAATAAATAAACGATTAAAAAAATTTAAGTCATCAAACTAGTATTTAAGTCATCAAATTAGTACTCATAAATGAGAGATATAAATTCATTTAACCTTTGCACAGAGCTATTTGGTTACATATATTTAAAAACTTCATACTTCCATTATTTCACTTCAAAGAATTAATTCCAAGGTAATGAATAATCAAAGATTTTTACAAAGATTTACCTGCTAGGAATGTTTGTCTCAGCCTGAATATAACAGTAAAAAACTTGAAACAAACTCAATATCCAACATTGAGAGGACAGTTAAATACTCATGTGTATGATTAAATATGATACAGCTATTTAAAATTACACATAAAAATAACCATAATAGTAAAAAAATAAAAAAATTAAGCAGTATTTTGTAAAATTCAAAATACATCTATGAAATGAAAAGAACCTGACACATAAACACTAAACTGAAAAATTATAATGTTTTATTCTTCTTTATATTTTATATTTTCCTTGAATATTAGGGCACATTCCTTCCATAATCAGACCCCAACAAAATCTCTAATAATATTTTTTAATCCAGTTAACTAGTATGTGTGACAAACAAAATATAAGTTTTCCTATATGCATTGAAAAATTCTCAGAAAAAAAAAATATCTGAAAACAGAACAAATGCCCAAGCAACCTCTACCACTTTCTCTATCATTTTTTTTTTAATTTTAGTCTCTCAAAGTCCTCTGAGGACTGTGTTACTAATTAATTCCTAGAGTTATTCATCTAAAAGTATAGCAGAGGTCAAAAATAGAAGATGAAAACTCAGAGGGAATTTATTGACAGCCATCCATCCCCTTGGCAATTATTTTCTTTTCACAATTATCTTCTGATTCCTTGTAAGTTTAATGTTTAGTTTTGTTCTACAAATTCCTTCAGAAAAAAACTATAGATCAAAAAAACAAAGAAGTGATAAGTCAAAGAGTAGAAATATTTTGAAAAATATGCTAGGATGCAGAATTAACAAATAAAAAATGATTCACATCACAATGCCTCCTTTCACTGCATCCTCACAGTATTGAATTTTTAATCTTATTTTTATAAGGCATTTCTTTGTGTTTTTTTTTAAGTTCCATGTTCACATTCCTAAGCAGGTTTTCTACTAGACATTTGTCTTTTTTGAGGAAAGCTTATACTTATTATTATTTTATTATTACTATAACAAGAGTAAACCTTTGTCATATATGTTTCTAATCTTTCTTTCCAATTTGACATTTACTTTCCAAATATATTTATGGTATGACTTTCTCTTGAAGCATTCAAGAATATTTATGTTGGGGCACCCAAGTGGCTCAGTGGATTAAGCATCTGCTCTCTATCTCTGCTCAGGTAATGATCTCATAGTTCACAAACTCAAGCCCCATGCCAGGCTCTGCACTGACACCACAAAGTAGGCTTGGAATTCTCTCTCTCCTTCTCTCTCTGTACCTCCTCCGCTCGCGTGCTCCCTCTCTTGCATGCTCTCTGTCTCTCTGTCTCTGTCTCTGTCTCTGTCTCTCTCTCTTTCTCTCTCTCTCTCTCTCAGAATAAATAAACATTTTTTTTAATTTTTTTTTGAACGTTTATTTATTTTTGGGACAGAGAGAGACAGAGCATGAACGGGGGAGGGGCAGAGAGAGAGGGAAACACAGAATCGGAAACAGGCTCCAGGCTCTGAGCCATCAGCCCAGAGCCCGACGCGGGGCTCGAACTCTGGGACCGCGAGATCGTGACCTGGCTGAAGTCGGACACTTAACCGACTGCGCCACCCAGGCGCCCCTAATAAACATTTTTTAAAAAGGAATATTTGTGTTGTCAAGTTCTTCAGTCTTTCTCAATGGTTCCTTTCTTTGTTAGTGAATTCAGAGTGGTTTTTCCCACCCACAGGTAAGACACAATCCCTTATATTTTCTTCTATCTTTTAAGTGGTTTCTTTAATTGCTATTAAACCCCACACAGAATTTGTATTTATGAAAGGTGTGAAGTAGTGATGTATATTTTTTTCATTATTATAGCTTTCACATATGTATTTTAATTTGGAATTGTGTGACTCCTCCCCCAACTTCTGCCATTTATCTGTCTTTTCAGGTATTTCTTGGCAAATCTCATCCTGTTGTTTTACTAGATAAATTTTAGAATTATTTTGTCAATTTCAAAATTAAAAAAAACAACTATCACCAGAACAAAATCTCAAAAATATCAATGGAATTTTTATTAGAAATCTAGATTACTCCAAGAGTTTGACATTTTTAACATACTACATCTTCCAATCTAGGAATGGTGATGGTTGTTAGATTTATTTAAATATGTTTTTCCCAGTACTTCCTGTTTTCTGTCTATCCTTACACTAGAAAAAGATCCTTATAGCTGGAGGCTCACACTTAAACATGTAGCCAAGGTTAAGAATTCATCTCAAAAAATGGTTCTTTATGGGGAAGCTGGGTGTCTTAGTTGGTTAAGCATCTGACTTCGGTTCAGGTCATGACCTCACTGCTCATGGGTTAGAGCCCCACATCAGACTCTATGCTGACAGCTCAAAGTCTGGAGCCTGCTTCAGATTCTGTGTCTCCCTCTCTCTCTACCCTTACCCCACTCATGCTCTCTCTCTCTCTAAAAAGTAAATAAACATTTTAAAAAATGGTTCCTTCCACACCTGTCTATTCAAACCTATCCCACAGCTATCCACATTGGAGATTTTGAAACTTTTCAGCAATTCTGGCATAGCATAGGAGGGGAAGTGAAGGGAAAGATTGATGTATAGTAATTCTTTCCCCTTTGTCTATATAGATATCTATTCACAAAAATACACACACACACACACACACACACACACACACACACACAAATATGTAAGAATGTTCACTAAAGTACTAATAATCCCAAACTGGAAATTACTGCAACCCCCATCAATAGTAGATTGATAGAGAAATAGTGACACAGTCACAAAAAATAGTGACATAGTCAAAAATGAAATATTAGATAACAATAAAAAATGATCTATATGTATATACAACAACATAGATAAATCTTACATATATAACAGTGAACTAAAAAAGAGCCAAATATCAAAGAACATATATGATATGGTCCCAATTATATGAAATGCAAAAAAAAAATCAAAAGTAATATATACTACTGGAAGCCAGAGCAGTAAATATACTATCCTACACTGACTACAAAACATTAGGGAGTACTAAGGGTTCTTCCAACATACTGGTAATGTTCTGCTTTTTAATCTGGATGGGGTTTCACTGAGCTGTACACTTATGTGTGTGTGTGTTTGTGTCTATTATTACTCAATAAACTGTTACAAGAAAAACATACAATACAGAAATTCAATAAAGAATAAAACTTAACTGCTTTGCTAGCAGAGATGAAATTTATATTAAATTAAGCAGTTGCTATCAATTCTGTCCTAAAATATTTCTGAGAGTAAATGAACTTATTTTCTCAATGATCGAGATTCTAATTTCAAATATGCCTTATTTGGGTTTTACTAAATGAATACATAAAATAACATTTATTTTAAGCAAATGGAGATGATTATTTAAGGAAACTTCTATAAACTAAAATTTCTTCCTTCATATGCAGTCCCAGTACCTGATTTACCTGTGTAGATATTGAGATATTCTACATCAACTTTTCTTTTAAATTATACCCAGCTATTAAATTATCATCTATCCAATTGTGTCACTATCTCAATTTTTAGACAATTATGACATTCACAATTGATACAGTAAAAAAAAATCACTAAAGTAAGCTAAAACAATTATTCTAAACCATTAGTTCACAAAAATTACCAACAATGTTTTAAAACTTGGAATTTAACATAAAAGCCTCAGAATTGGACAACTTTTCCTTGACAAAATTCAAGTGAATAGTATAACAACTAAAGTTATGGACACATAGGACAAACCCATTTAGTTGGTAGTATATATCTGTGCATAAGATTTGAAAAACATGCATCATTTCCTTGTGACATTCGTAGAAAAAATCAGTTTTCTGATATTGTAACCAACCAGTATAATTCTGCTGCCATTTACTGAGTATGTGTCTACATACTAGGCACTATGTGAAGTGTTTTGTATATGTTATCTGTTGATTTTCACAACAGCCCTAGGAAGCAGTAATAGGAATAGATAGTAACAGGACTATCTCCATCTTACCAATGAACAAACTAAGGCTCAGAAAGGCTACATAATTTACTGAAGGTCTTTTGGTCAAGAAGTTAAAGAGACACATTTAACATAATGATTGTTCTCAGGGTGCCTGGGTGGCTCAGTCAGTTAAGCATCAGACACAGTTTCATCAGCTTGAGCCAAAGAGCCTGCTTGGGATCCTCTCTCTCTCTGCCTCTCTCTGCCCCTCCCCCACTCATGCTGTCTTTGTCTCTCTCAAAATAAATAAATTTAAAAAATAAAATAAGAAATAAAATAATGATTTCTCTGACTCCAAGCCCTCCATGATTAACTACCATGTAAATATAGGGGCATGCTGGGGTAGGGACAGGAAGAACTAAAATAAACAAATCAATCTTCTTCATTTTCCACTTTAAAAAATCCTATTTATGGTGAACTGAATTCATCTTTGGCCAATCATAACCCATTAGACTTAGAGAATTAACTCCTTTTCATGACACAATTCACAAATGAATAACAATTATATTGCCTATAAAATATTTTTCTAAGATTATAGTACAAGTAAAATTGTCTCTAATGATATACTGAACCATAAGTTAGATTAATGTGTTCTACCCTGAGCTTTAGCAAGAACCACAACGCTTTGACCAATAGCCTTAATACAAAATTATACAAGGACACAGTCACAGTAAATAGATCATCCTATACTCTGCTATATACAAAAACCTGTACATGAATCTCCATAGCAGCTCTATTGGTTATAGCAAAATACTTCAGAGAACCCAGAGGTCCTACAATGGGTGGAAGGCTCAGCAAACGGGTATAACCATGTAAGGGACCACTACTCCGAAATAAAAAGGAATGAACTACTGACACATGCAACAATCTGAATGGACCTCAAGGGCTTTATATTTAGTGAAAACCATCAATCTCAAAAGGTTACATGCTGTATGATTCCATTGATATAATATTCTTAAAATGACAAAAGTAAAGGAATGAATAATGAGAGTGGAGAGTGGGAAGGGGAGGGCAAAGAGGTGGATACTATAAAATAGGAAGTTCTTTCAAGATAATCAAACAGTTCTGTATCTTGATTATAGTAATGGTTACATGAATCTATAAATGGGATAAGACTGCAGGGAACTATACACACACACATGAATGCAGGTAAAAAAAATAGGTGAAAACTGAATAAGGTCTACAGTCTAGTTATAATATACCAATGTCAATTTCCTGGTTTTGATATTGTACTACAGCTATATCATGTCACCATCGGGGGAGGCTTACACAGGTGAAGGTGAAGGGTACACAGGTCTCTATGTACTTTTTTTTTTTAAGTTTATTTATTTATTTTCCAAGTGAGAGACAGAAGGAGAGAGAAAGAGAGAGAGAGAGAGGGAGAAAGCAAGCAGAGAAGGGGCAGAAAGAGGAAGACAAAGAGAATCCCAAGCAGGCTCTGCACCACCATTGAGAACCCAATGCAGGGCTCAACCTCATCGTGAACAGCGAGATCATGACGTGCGCCAATGTCAGATGCTTAACCGACTGAGCCACCCAGGTGTTCCCACTCTTTGTACTCTCTTTGCAATTTCCTATAATTATCTCAACATAAAAAGTTTAAACAAAAAATGACCCTGGGTATGAGAACTTGAATTTGAACCTGGGTCTGCCTCACTCTAAAACTTGTGCTACTGCCCTGTATACCTTACTGCCTACAAAATTTGTTCTGTTAAAATATACCAAACATGCATTAATTCCTACAGAGAAGAATAAAATACATAGGAGGCATAGGAGGCTCATCCTGGGTCACATTTAAAGAAATCTAAGGAAGTTCAAGGAGTACTTTATTAGGAAAAAGTTTAAATATCAAATCATTTCATTCATGGCAAATAATCCCTGGTGTTCCAACGAACTAATACAACATGAACGTGGGAAGATAACCTTTAGAAGTTTGATAGGAAGTGATGTCTGGGCTGCTTTGGCACCCTGACTGGGGGGGTGGGGGGAGGGGGGCACTGCCTCTCATTCCCCTCTCACTAGAGGCAGCTCTGAAGTCTCCTGCCATGTTGCCTTGTTCACTTGAAAGAATAAAATGCTGTTCCTCTCTTTACACACCAGGCAAACAAACTGCACAGCAGAAAGCTGTAAATAGAGTCATTACACTGTACATTTGGCATCTCTTTTCCATATACCCAGGAACTTCCTAATGAGTTTGTCCTTGTGAGATGCAGAACATGGCCAAATTATATAATCTCAGCCAGAGAGGTGAGCTAAAGGTGCCAAATGGTTTTTGGGAGTGAGTGAAAGTTACTGCCTCCCTTCATATTAATTCATCAAACCCTTGTACACAGCTATGTGGCAGCTATGAAAAAATTATGCATACAGGGAAGGACAAGAATCAAAATAGTGATAGGATGTTCTTTTTCTATTAGAGATGTTTTCCTGTTTAGCACCATTTTATTCTATTTCAGTAAAAATTATCCCATAATTATTTTTGAATGTCTATTTATTTTTTAGAGAGAACATGTGCTAGAGTGGGGGAGGGGCAGAGCCAGAGGGAGACAGAGGATCTGAAGTCAGCTCTGCACTGACAACAGAGAGCCCGATGAGGGGCTCAATCCCATGAGCCATGAAATCATGACCTGAGCCAAAGTTGGACACTTAACTGACTGAGCCACCCAGGAGCCCCACCCCATAATTATTTTTATTAATTGATCAAATAATTCATTTTTAAAATCAGAGCCAAATTGTTTCAGTATATCAAGTCCTCAATGCTGAATGTGCAATTGCTCAGAGGTGCTTTGTAGCATATGGTTCAATTGCACGTAGTTCAACTTAACACATATACAGTATCAAGTGTTTATTAAGAACATAATGGCATGACATCGCTTTGGAGGGTGACACAAAAAAATGAAAAGACACCATTCTATAGTCTCAAGGGGGAGCTACACATGTACACAATTAACAAAACCCAAGAAAAACCATAATTGCTGCTATTATTAAGCCATCACTTCCTACTGTGCCAACGTGGCAAATCCAATGTAATGTTAATAACAAGAAAGAAACTCAAGAGTTATCTTCAGGTATTTAAGAAGAAAATACACATCACTAGTTGTACTCCACAGAACAGAACTAGGATTAACAGCTAGAAATTACAAGAATATACAGGAAGGTTGGTGTTATATATACATAAAAGCTTTTAAATTTTTTTAAATTAAAGCTTACATATGTATAGGATTTAGAGCATAATAAATCATTAATGACTTAATAGCTACAATAATATCTGATTAAACCTCTGTACTGGAAAGGAGTTCATGGGATTCTTTCTAAGGGCATGTCTTCCCCAGACGCCCCATAGATCAGAGAAAAGCATCTTGATACCCAGGGCTACAAATGAACAGTCCACAGAGACTAGATATAAGGGAGACTTGTAGCCTATGAGGTGGCATGAAGATGTAATTCTATCCAAAATAAGTGATTCATATTGAGTGGTGATTAAATGACCAAGGCTGATCCCCTCTCATGAAGGTTTTGCATTTGAGAGATGCAGCAGAGGAGAAAGGGATCACAGAGGAATCAGAAGAAGAGAAAAAGAAAAAACAGCTCTGACTATGGCAAAGCAAATTACAGTACAAAGCAACCGACAGCCAATTCTAAGGGAATAACAAGCTGACTAGACTCCCAGACTTCCTGCTAGAAGTCTATCTATCTCCTAAACAACATTCCAGATCTCTGTGAGATCCTTCTGTTCACCCACCAAAGCATGTTCCTACTATCCTGTGTGAATTTATTCATCACCAGAGGAAACTTCAAGACAATGTTGAATTTCACATGAACCCTGTACTCCTGGAAAACAGAGACTGCCAAAAAATTACCCCTCACCCTTTTGTGTTCGAGGAAACAGCTTACCAGCACAGAAATATGCTCCCCGTGTGACTGAGATAAAACTCATGGATGATCCCTTGTAACCTATGACAAGACAAAGACACATCTTCCAAATTCCCATTCTTTCACTCATAAATGATTAGCTGAACTGTTTGTCCATATTGACCATTCTGATTGGTCAACAGCTCTTAACTGGAGTTGACCAAACTTTAGTAAGGCTTTTCTCCTTCTTTCAAGTCCCTGGACTTTGACCCATCCTTGAGCAATGGAAGGTAAACAATCCTTCCTGAATGACCCCTCCCAAGAATCAGCGGACCTCAGGGGAAGAATATTCCCTGATCAACTGTCCAATCATGCCATCCATTCATCCCAGTCCCCCACACCCAATTCTTTTTAGCCTGTTTACTCCTCCTTATAAAAGAAAAGCCCCTTTCTGATTGATCTTTGAGATACTTATAGATCTTGTGGTCAAAGTGGTTCTTCCTACTGCAATATTCTTTCTTCTCCTATTACAATTGTACTCTTCCCCTTACTGTAATAATCTTTCTGAACAAAGTCTCTCCTTACCTAAGTCCAAATCTATTTTTATTTGGCATTTTCAAGCCAAAGATAGGCTGAAAAAAGTCTACCTTTACAAAACACAAATTAAAATCATTAAATATCCTTTTATTATTGACATTTATTTTTATAGAATCACAACTACTTTGTATTTGACATGTAGTCACATAATAAAATATATAGGAGATACCATCATAAATAAGTTAATTTCCCCTATTTTCAAACATAAAAATTACTTGATTATTGAAATAATTAGAATAAAGCATTTCATAGCAAACATGAGCAACCAAACAACTGTGATTTGGAAACCGCAGAAATAATTACTTTCTAGATTACTTGTTTTGGTGTAGTTCAATCATCTCTTTACAACCTATTCAAAAGAAGGAAAAAGCTTGATGAATTTGTTTTTATGTTGGCAAATTATTAACCCAAGTGTGAAACCAGCAACAATAGAGCTGCTAAAGTTCTTTCTGAGGAACTTTCTGCAATAATCTTTCACTTTTCCAATGATCTAGTACCCTAGTCTCAACTTAGCATGGATACCATGAGTTAGTAAATTAACTGCAGCACATACGTAAAATAAATCATCAGTGTTTTTAATCCAGAAGGGAAGTACATAAGATATTTCTATACCAGGAAGGACATCTTTTCCTAAAATACCTACATTCCTGTTTATGAAAAATAATTTAAAATAATACTCATATAATCAAGTACTCACCCGCATTGACTATAGCATCTACCTCTAGCAATGTGATGTCACCTCTATAGAGAGAAACTTTTTCACTCAAACTTTTCTTCACCTGTGATGTTTCCTGAGTATTTTCTTCTGTAATAAAAAAAGAATATATATATATACATATATATATATCAACAGTATAGTCTTAATTTATTTAAGGACAATTTTGATAAAATAGCCAATATGGGTCACAATCTGATATACAAGTGGAAATAAATGTGTAAGTACCAGGGGTGTGGCTTATTCTCTATTTATTATGTATTCCTCAATACAAATGTAGTACATCATGTATAAAATAGGCAGTCAATAAATTTATACATGTTATATTGGTCAAAAAACTCAATGTTTCTGATTATTATGAAAATATCAATTTTAAAATAACATTATGAACGACCAAGTTTCATAAGAAGAAAAAAATGTACAACTATGGCTATGGGGGCCCAAAGACAATTTAAGTGACTTGTAACCTATCATCTCTAATCTCCTAAATACTTCAAAATTGCATGCTCATTTAAGAGTATCACAGTGAACTGATAGCATTATCTTCTCCCTTGAAAGATTTGCCAAGACAAAAATAAATTTTCACAGTGAATGAGCTTCTTTCTATTTCGTTGTAGTTACCAAGTCATCCTTGAAAAAAATATTCACCCAGAACAAAAACATTGGTTCCACTCTTTGCTACTTGTAAGTAACAAATGCCCCTCAAAATGGGAAGGATCAAAAATACTTGAGTGGGTCAAACTGCTTTTCTTATCAAATTGTATTAACCTTTCACTCTAGAGGGCGCTGCTAGATTTAAAAGAGAAAAGCTCTGTCCTGCACACAACAGCCAGCAAACTGGTAAGCTGAAAACAAGCCAAAACATTACATTCTACAACTTGACCTACTTTTAAATCTTTTATGATAATACTATAATTTGAGATTCATTCATTCTTAACAAGTGATGTTAATACAGTACACAGAGGTTTACAAAGTCAATGATTTAAAAAACATCATATTACTATACATAATATACCTCTTTAATATACCTCTACGAAAGGAGATTTATAAACTCAAACTTTTTAAAGTGTTTATGATCTGTGCAAATCTTTCAAGGGAGAAGATAATGCTATCAGTTCACTATGATACTCTTAAATGAGCATGCAATTTTGAAGTATTTAGGAGATTAGAGATGATAGGTTACAAGTCACTTAAATTGTCTTTGGGCCCCCATAGCCATGGAAAAAAATTGGCCAAGAGTAAGGATATGATCCTGGGTCACAAAAGTGATCTTTTCTCTCTTTCTGTCTCCGAGGCATCCCCTTCTTTGTAATCACTGCTCTCCTTAAAGGATTCTAATCAAAATATCCATTAGTGTTGACAATAGTAGTAATAATAATAAGGAGGAGGAGGATAAAATGGGAAAATTGTATGTGAAAAGAGCAGAGAAAGACATTAGAGGACCTCAAAATAAAACAATAATAAAAAAATAAAACCACCTCAAGGGCTTCTCCAGTACCGTCTGTCCTTGTCAGGTAATGCCTAAAAGCACACACTTTACTACCAGACTATCTCTGTTCAAATTTTGATCTACCAGTTAACAACTGGGTGATATTGGAAAGGTTATTTATTTTCTCTATGCTTCAGTCTGTAAATTACTGGCTCCTTCACAATTATGAGTTCATAATACTTAGAATAATACTTGTCCCACAGTAAGCTCTCAACAAACACTACCTTTTTTTTAAACAAAGGATTTACAAAGATGACAAGTTATGTCAACATCTATATTCAGAAAAACACAGTAGTTAAGAAATATTTTCAAACAATATTATTTTGAAAAATGTATCATTACATTTATTATTGTTGTTGTTGTTGTTGTTATTCCCATCAGTGAAAGAATTTTGTTTGTGCTCTTGCCAAGCCAATGCCTGGCCCATTGACAAAGACTTTGAGCCAGAACACCTTGAGTTCCACACCCACTCAGTTTCTAGTCTTACTACTTTTACCAAATTAGAAAGTCCTAATTCCCAGTTAAAGATTATTGAATGACAATAAATATTTGGTGGTTTGTCCAAAAAAAAAAAAAAGTATACGTATTTGGACTGTTGTAAACCTGAAATTATAAACACTTCTCACTGATGAGTTTCAGAACTCCATCAGGCATTAAGTTGATAAGCATATCACAAATGAAAGCATAAAGTTTGACTTTCCAACTTGGGATACAAAGTAGATAGATTTCTAATCCTTCCTAAAGTTGCATTTAGTTCTAAAAACTACTTCTTCATTTGTTCATGAAGCATTATGTATGTAAAATTGTATTTGTAATAATGTGACTTTTTAACATATGTGACAATAAATCATGTATTTCTTTCTCCAAATATAAAGAAATTATCAAAGAATGGTATTGGAAAGACTTAAAGTTCAAGCATTTATACCACATTTCAGTTTTCTTAAAAGAAATCCTCATCTCTCATCTGCAAATTTTAAAATTGTGACATTTTGAGTCTAAAGGCTCAAGCAAATGCAACGTATCAAATAAATATACTGCTGTGACATGTTATTCAAATAAGTTACTCAAAATGGTCTTATTAGAATCATCAGCATCATGAATAAGTATAAGCATCCTTCTTCCTCATAGCCAGACTTATACTTGCTGCCCAATGTCTCACACGGTATATAAAAAAGGCATACATTTACTCAAGAGCTGTAATTTGAGAGTATTAATAAGTATCTGTATTTCCTTTAGCAATAAGCCAAAACCAGACCGCATACTTTTGACCACCAACTACTCTCTGTAAATGCAGCAATGTACATTACCACCAGAAAATAATTTCTTTTATTTGAATGGCAATGCATTGCCTTCCTTTTCACACAACTGTGTTTGATCAGCTCTTCCAATGTATCTTTTCCTACATCCTGAGTTTTCGGCAATAAGATAGAAAACTGTCAAGCATTGCTACCTCATGGACGTTATATATGTACACAAAAACTAATTCACATTTTGCACATAATTGGCTTTATCCAACTACAAGTTGAAATATCTGTCAATGTACACATGACAGTAATTGTTCTTCCAGACTGCATACTATTTATATTATAAAACATATAAACAAACAACAGCAAAAAAGACAGTAATTAAAGTAGTAAAAACATATTTTTATTCTGGAAAATACTGCAACTGGGAAAAAAAGATCTAAGTACAGAATGGGGCTCAATTCCCAATACAGCAAGGACAAGTAGGGATTTGCAGCCATGAGCAGAGTGGGAATCAATGGAAGGAAAATCACTAAGAAGAAAAATTAGAGGCAGGGGGAGATTCTGATTGAACAGACTTAGGCTTCTTGCTAAAGGCAGGCTCGGTGATCAGACATCACTTGGGGTATGGAAGGGGATGTGGAATTTGATCAATATTGAGGGTGGAGTATTCTCTCTAAACCGATTTAGTTGAATGCTAACTAAAACTGGAATATGTAGGTCTTGCAAAGACATGGAAACTATTTTTAGGCAGACATATTCAACATGAAACAAAGCTCGTCATCATCTCAAGTTATTTCCCAGTTAATTATTTTTACAGTACATGAATGTTAGGAAAGCAGCACAAAAGCAAAAACCTAAAAAAGTTAAATAAATGGATTTTTCTTTTACTGCTATGTTTCAAATACAAGGTGTCATGAATATCCGGCATTAATTTTTCCTGCATTTTTACTTATACATTTGGTCTTGGGTTGAATTTAAAATTTTTATAATCTTAAACATCCAGATATAATACAACGTTATTTGTTGTACCCAAGTACAACAAAATGTATGCTGTTATCATATTACTAATAACTCAGAAGATAGTTATTTTTATTAAGCCAACAATATTAAGCAAATATTATTCACTAAAAATTTACTCAAGTCATATAAAGTTGAAAAGCAAAGTATTTGGATTAGTTTCTGTTTCTGAGAGTTTTAGGAATATTTTTATAAGCTCTCATTTACCTTTCAGCCAATTTTAATAGAGTTCCTTTATGGGATTTTATGGATTAATGTGGTAATACAATCCAAAAGTAGAAAAATATCACATATACATAATATACATACAAATATATACATACATAAAAACAGATATAAAGATCTTGTGGCTTTCATTCTAAAATTTTAGCCATAAGTCAGGTAAACACAGTAATACACTCTGAGCTATGCTCCCCTTGATATTTTTATCTAAATTTTGTTTCTGGCAGAAGGAAAAAATCAAGGTAACCTGTTCAATATGAGTGGTAATGCTTTTTAACCAACATATGGGGAGGAGACTTTCAAGAATTTTCATTTTCCCTGATATATAATCATATAGAGGGGCGCATGGGTGGCTCAGTCGGTTAAGCGTCCGACTTCGGCTCAGGTCATGATTTCACAGTTTGTGAGTTAGAGCCCCGTGTCGAGCGCTGTGCTGACAGCTCAGAGCCTGGAGCCTTTTTCAGATTCTCTGTCTCCCTATCTCTCTGACCCTCCCCCCGTTCATGCTCTGTCTCTCTCTGTCTCAAAAATAAATAAACGTTAAAAAAATATATAATCGTATAGAGGCTATAGATGGAAATTTTATTTTTTTATTTTTTTAAGATAAGAAATTTATTGTCAAATTGGTTTCCATACAACACCCTGTGTTCATCCCAAAAGATGCCCTCTTGAATACCCTATAGATGGAAATTTTAGGTGACAAACTGACTGAGGAAACATCAAGCAGCTGTCTGGATGTCTCCAAAGTTTATCTGAGTATATAAAGTATCTGGTCTGTTTCCAATTATCTTTTCTTCCTTTTCTGCCATGAGTAGTTGCTTTCAGGAGTCCCTGAGTCCCTTGAGAGCCCCTGATGAGCAGTAGGGAGCCTAAAGTCCAAATGATTATAGGGAGTTGAGAAGCTTCAGTGGGAAGGGAAAAGAGGGATGTTGAAGGTAGAAATACGAAAAGGTACACATCAAGAAATTCAAGGGAGTTGAAAAGAAGATCAACAACTATAAGGGGAGGAAAGAGGATCAGAAGCAATGGGAAGAGAGAGATCTTAGAGGAGCCAGTTTTGAAGATCTTAAGTTTTCCAAAAGAAGCCAATGAAGTTCCAAATTATCCTTATTAAAGTCATGCCAGCAAGAAAGAAAGTAGGCAGAGATAGCATAGCATATAATCAGCAAAACCTCAAGAAGGGCATTTCAGTGGACTCAGAAGTTCCCAAGGGAGAAGCAGGATGAAATACAGAAAACAGGCCTACACAGAGCCAGGAGAATCCTTCGCAGCCCAGGGGTAAATTGCCACTGAAAACAAAAAGCCAAGAAGAAAGACTTCTAGCCCAAGAAGTACCTTTCAAACAAAGAAGCCTGGGCCTCTAACCCAGCTTTAGAGAGTATACTTAGAATCCTAAGATTAATGGCTGTCATCTGGGGCATTGGCTCAGGAGTTAGCCTCACTAATAGATCCCCAATCAGTCAGGAGTGAAGACAAAAGGCTTCAAAAATCAGATAAAGAAGACAATCAGACATCCAGGGTAGGGAATACTCTCTAAATTGACTTAGCAAGATTCTTGCTAACACTGAGCTATGCAGGTCTACCAAGAATGGATCCTAGTCAAGAAAAGGGCTTAGAGGAACCAAACTAAAGTTTGGTTAAATAGAATGTCTTTGTTAATATCATGTGACATTCAAAAGTGGTATTTGAAAAAAAAGAATTGTCCCTTCTACTTCCTACTCTGAGGAACAGTAACAAATAGTATTTGTTATTAACCTTCAATTGGTTTTATTATCATTTGTTTGTAATATTTTGTCCAAAAAAAACTGTGAAAGACTTTGATATGGAGGAGAAAATATAATAGTGGGTATCCCATCTAGTTTACCCATCGGCATAATGTCTTTCATTGTCTTTGAGCTATTATACAATTCTGTAAGTTATAGAAAGCAGATAAAAATGCAAATGATTCTTGTCCATGGAAACGCAAATAAATTATGTTCCCTTGAATGCAACTGATATTGTCCTGTGGTCAATTTGCATTTATTTGCAAATTCCTTTCAGAGTTCCTTACTACCTATATATGTGATCCCTTTAAATTCTCTTCTGAACCAGAGTTAAATAAAATTGTTCATAAGTGTTTATTTTATATCTATTTGAATCATAATCTCATCTTTACAAAAACATTTCTAATGGACATTTTTATTTAGTTCTAGTTTATTTAATTCTTATATAACATTTACTAGGCACCAGGTGCTGTTCTAATGTTTATAAATATTAGCTCCTAGCATCCTAACAAATCTATGTACTATATATTTCTAATATTCCCTCTGTGTAGATAAGGAAGCTAAAGCATATAGAAAGGAGGTGGTTTGACCAAGTACATACCGCTGGTAAGTACAAACCTGGGATTTGAACTCAGGCAGCCCATGCTCTTACCCAATATGCTATGCAAGCTCTCATTTACCTATTTTTTATTTCAAAGAGTCCAATTCTGAATTAGGTGCCTGTTGTTTAAGTCTCTTCTCTATTACAAACATAGGAACTCCCCCCTCAAAGCATTATTTGCTTTTGTCCTAGGAAAAAAAAAATGTAATTGGCTTATCAATGTGGTTACAATACCTTAAAAATAATACAAAGGCCTTGGTTGTTTCCTGCTACTATTTGACAATGGTTCATAACATACAGCACACCAGGGATTAGAGGACTACATAGTAAAATCAAATTTGCTGATATTAATCATGTATCTTCTATTTATATTTTCTCTTATTTTTTTTTATGCAAGATCATCAAACTTGCGGATTATTTATCCCAACACATACTCTATTTGCACTAGGACTCTGTTTACTATTTACATTTATGACTTAATTCTGAATTCTGGCATTTATGTTACAATTTCACCTCTTTTCTTTGGCATCAATTAAACCACTTTAAAGACATTGATCCCTTTTATGAGGTAGGAATATAATGCAATGCTATAGTAACAACAACAAAAACAAATTTAATCAAATTCTTTATTAACTCACTAATGACATTAAGATACATTAGGAGAAGCAAACTTTGTTAACTGAATCTTCATTAAGATTAACTGACCAATATTACCCTATTTTAAAAGCATAACTTTTAAGACTATAACTGATAACAAAATAGAATTTTCATAAAAATCATAATTATATTTTACATTTCAAACTTTTAAAATATATTGAGTAAAACTGTCTCATCACATTTGCTTGGAACTGCCACACTACCTAAAGGCCACTTGATAAACAGCTAAGGGACCACCACTGGGTCCCCTGACCATGTTTGGAAAACAAAGATGCAGGAGGATAGTCACATGAAGTGCCTAAGAATAGTCTAAATTCTTAATTTCCCTCATACTAAGTGTTCTAGCAACCATGAGCATGATACAGAAAAGCCACCAAGAGCACCAATTGGCTGAGTGTTTCCCGCAACAAGGGGCCTCTTGCCAGTGTACCTCTTCAATTCTGAGGATGCCAGAAAAATCAGTAAGACCATGCTACAAAATTTAAAAGTAAAGATCAAGCAAATATCTATAGAAATTAATGTTTACATTAAATTAAATTTATAATCAAGACGATCAGAAAAATATTGGGTTCATTAAGAGGCTTTAAGGAACACAGCCTCAGACCTCAAGGAACCCCAGAGATGCAGGCTGTGTTCCTGAGATTATATTTTAAAACCAGCTAGCCTATTGATCTGCCACACCTGTATCTCCTATGATCATGCCTGCCTAATAATCATGATGCCATATCCCAGATTCCTACCTGTTTTTCCCTAACAATTTAATAGCTCACTTCTTCAATTGGCCTGAGACTCAATCCCCCTGCCTTTCTTCCTAGCTTCAACTTCCACAGAGCTTCCACGGATGAAAATCTCAACAACAGATTCTTTTTTTTTTTTTTCTTCAGCCCTGGACTCCAAACTAAACCTGTCAGGAAAAGGAACCCTTCAAATAAAGTGCTCCTCTTTGAGTGAGACCTCCCCTGATTAGGGAGGCAGGCATTCCAGGCATGATAGCCATGCTAAGTAATGCAAGAAATACAAAGTCCAGCCGAGATATGAACTCCACATTCTAGCAGAATGATAATAAAGCATACAAACAACTTCAATACAAGGAAGATTATTATCAATGCCATAACAAAGACTCAAAGTGCTTTGAGTTTCGACAGAGAAATAACATTCAGTGAAGTTTTATAAAAGTGGAATTTCCAAGCTGAGTTTTAAATTTTTTTTTTTCAACGTTTATTTATTTTTGGGACAGAGAGAGACAGAGCATGAACGGGGGAGGGGCAGAGAGAGAAGGAGACACAGAATCGGAAACAGGCTCCAGGCTCTGAGCCATCAGCCCAGAGCCCGACGCGGGGCTCGAACTCACGGACCGCGAGATCGTGACCTGGCTGAAGTCGGACGCTTAACCGACTGCGCCACCCAGGCGCCCCTCCAAGCTGAGTTTTAAAGGATCAGTAAGAATACCAGCTGGCTGTAGAATGGGATAAGGATGACAAAATCGAAAGGCATTCCTAAGTCATAGGGGCAGAGAATATAAGTATTGAGGAAAATAAGTATTCATCCAGAATGAAAATATGGAGAACACCACAAACTGAGAAGCAGTGGCAGATGAGACGAACTCTTCAGGTTTGGACCAAAAGCAGAAGTCCTTTGGATAGTGGCTGTTTCAGATCCCTTAGTCACAAATTGGCAGGCTTATTTTATTCAGGTAAAAGAGCATCACTATTGTTTTTGCCATTGAAAAGGGCATTTTAAATTTTTAATTAAATTTTAGCATTCAAAATCACATTTCACACTAAATGTGAGATTTCACATCAAAATGTAGATTTCCTACTTTTTTGAAAAATCAAGAGACCTGGAAATACTGAACCCACATCCTCACCTGATGTGTGAGTAGAGGCTATGTACCCTTTGGATAGGCATCTTTCACTTTCCAATTTATGACAGAACATATTTGTTTATGTGCAAACTAGGCTAACCTCACTCAATTATGTTAACTGCCTGTCTCCCACAGACATCTGGATGTTAGATTCAAAGGATTAATGACTACAGCCAGGTATCTATCAGAAATCTATTAGAAACAGAAAATAGTTACTAAAGTGGCATGAAATAAACACGAAGCAAGTTTCCATCAAATCAGAATAAATGCTTGTGTGTCAAACAATAAAACTATAATCAAAACTAATATGTATTGGGATATACGCTGTGGTAAAAATTCAGTAACTCAGGAGCACAAAATTAAAACAAGAAAACTATTACTCTCCTTAATTGATTGTTTACTTGTAAATAAAGAGCATTAATGAAAAAATAATTCAGTAACTAAGAATGGCCAAAAATACTTCCAAAGAATCCCATTTCTCTGTATTTATTCCCTTATATAGGACTCTTCCACAATGACTCTGGACTTTTCCATGTAATTGCCTTTGACCAATGAATGGGACATCAACAAACATGACCCAAGCAGAGGCTTAATGAGCGCTTGCACATTAACGTTCGTCTTCTCTAGCTATGTCAAGCCTACTATGTGACAAATTCTAGGCTAGCCTATTGCAGAATAAGACGTAACTTAGAACAGAGACAAGCCATCTCACATAAGGTTCCCTAGGGCAACCAGCCTGACAAATGCCAGCCAGATATGTGAGACCATCCAGGACCACCTAGCCACAGCCAACCCACCTGCTAACTATAGAACCTCCTGGCTAACCAGAAAATGAAGAGCAATAATAAAAAGAATGTTGTTTGAAGCCACTAAATTTTGGAAGAGTTTGTTGCACAGCAAAGCTAACTGAAGGAAGGAAGAAGGAGTGGGAGGGGCTTCAAAGCAGAGGCTTTGAAGAAGACTGAAGTTCAAACAAAATTGAAGTTGCAGGGGACACCTGGGTGGCTCAGTCAGCTGGGAGTCCAACTTCAGCTCAGGTCATGATCTCATGGTTCACAGGTTTGAGCCCTACATCAGGCTCCACACTGACAGTGCCGAGCCTACTTGGGATTCTCTCTCTCCTTCTCTCTCTGCCCATCCTCCACCTGTGCTTTTTTTTTCTCTCTCTCAAATAAAACTTAAAACTTTTTAAATATAAATAAAACTTCTAAAAAATGAAGTTTCAAACTTCCAGCATAACACCTACTATGACTTATTCTAGGAGAGAAGGTCTTTTAATCTAACATCTGCAACACCTTAAAGAACCATAAATGAATGGATATGCCAGAATAGAGAGGAATGTATGTGGACAAGAGGGGGTGGAGTGCTCAGCATCATATCTTTAAATAAGAAAAATAGATCAATCTGTATACATCCTAACTCTACCCTATTTACTAAAGTGGTATGTTCACAATTTTACCCATCTATTTTGTATGGCCTGTTTCTCTATATTAACACTGAACCATGATAACCACTCTACTAAGGTAATCTAAAGAAACTGAGGCACATGGAGATTGAGCAACTAACTTTCGAAAATGTCCTACAACTGACAGTTGAGATGTGAAACCTTGAAATGTGGTTCTAGAACCTATGTGCTTAACAACTGTGCAACATTGCCTCATAATAAGAATCAGCTTTATAAGGCTAAAAAAAAAAAAAAAAAAGAGCCATAGGTTCTTTAAATAAAGACACATTTCATTCTTACAGATTTTTTTTAAGTTTAATGTAATTATCCATAAAGAAGTATGGGGTGGGAGCTTAAGTGTTAAAAATGTGTTTTATCCTAATGATATAATCTGATAAAAATCAATTTTGTTAAAAATTATGGTAATACTACATAGTATGACTCTTAGTCTAAAATTTATGTGAGAATAATGCAACCTAATGCTTCAAGTAATCTTGTATAAAAATCAATTAGGTTCCTATGGTCCAAAGACAAGGAGAATCAATTTTCTGCCCTTATAGTAAAGTTTATGAAATCCTAATTTATAAAGAGATAAATTCTCATTCAAATAAAGATATATTTGAAAACTAGAAAATCAGAAAAACAGCATATATAATTTGCCTTCTTTTTTGTTAAGTGTAGCATTTTTCAGTCTGTAGGTTAAGATACTTTACTGGGTTGCAAACTCAGTTTGATAGACTGCAACCAAATTTTTTAAAAAATGATATAGAACAGAATTAAAAAATTACAGTGCATAACATATAGTAATAAAAACTACTGTTCTATAAAATTTTGGTTCACTTACTTATACATACATACACACATTTATGAACAATATGTTTGTAACTGTAGACTGTGGGTAAATATCTTTTCGAAATTTTTGAAATCACTATGTATTTGTGTGCCTCTCTGACACAAAATGTTTCAAAATGTCATTTTAATATTTTGTCATACCACAAAAATGAACAAATTTTAAAGGCCAGGCTTCAAAATATTATACAGTGATCATTTCTGTAAGATCTCTGGGGAGCAGAACCAACACCCAACTACTGACTAACTTATATCAAGATTTTACAGGTCTAGCACAGAGGCAGATATTTGACAAATACACAGCAAATACATTATTCATTGGCCAGTTGATTACTGAATGTGTTTATGTCTAAGAGGATCTGGTTTGTTCTACAGGGGCAAAAATACATGATAATGGGCCATGGTATCACATACAAAACTGTAACTCATTTGTGGAACTTAAACAAAAAGTAAAAATTTTCAGAAGATATGATTTAACCTGTAGTAAGCACCTGAATGTAAACAAAACAGGGAAAGGAGGAAAGTATAAGGCCTAAGTTAATAAAGAGGAAAACCTGGAATTCTACATAATTTTTTTAAAAGAGACCTTGGAACTCTACAAGATGAAGAATGCAAAGGCCTCAGTCTTCCCCAAAGTTACAGAACTAGTTAATGGCAGTTTCAGTATTCCTTTCCCTCCCTAATGATGACTCACACAGTTTGCATGTGGTGTTTTGGTTTCATTATCTAAAAGAACATCTCTATTTGTATTATAGCTATATATGTACCTGTACCATCCCCTCTTCTAAGAGTCAGTACAGAATGGTGATTGAAAACCAGGCTCTGGAAGCATTATGCCTTGATTTGAATCCCAGCTCCATCACTTACTAGCATGGATCAAATTTAACTTTTCTGGGCCTCAGTTGACTTGCCTGTAAAATGGGGTTAGTCTTTATCTTATAGGGTTGTTGTGAGAATTAAATGGATTAAGATTTAAAGTATGTGAAACAGTGCCCTACTCACAGTGAAAACACAATAAATGTTAGCTAGCAGAAGGAAGAGGAAAATTACTACTAATCTGGAACTAGGTAAAATGACTTTTTTTTTTTTTTTGCCATACATGCCACCCAGCACAATACTTACTTTTCAAAAATACTGACTATGCTCAAATACCTCTCTTCTGGCAGGAAAGCCAAAAGTGACTCAACCAATGAACTGGGAATAGAGAAGAAAGTTTCTCACTCTGAAGCACAGAAGACATTAAAATTCGGTGAGTACATACAGACATACAGAGGTATCCCAGAGTCAAGGAAACTGCAAGGGAGAATGTGAAGATCACGAGAGAATAGAAGCTAGCAGTCCCAATGCCAATAAGAGAACAAAACAGGTGGGCAAGATGTCCAGAAGGAATCTGGGTTAACTGGCTAGAACTGTCATGCATGACAGTCTATGGCTTGGCTTTCTGTTCTGTTCAGCCTTAGCAGGGCACATAGGAGTCCTGCCAAATTTAAAGGAGAAGTTGAACTAACACACCAACTGAGTTTGAAAACTATTTGTTCTTCCTTTCCCTACAGGGTGCTAAAAGCTACAACACACTGGAGATCTTTGACTTAGACTGGATTAAGTTAAACATTAAAATATGAAAATAATTTTCTTTAGCTCTAGTTCTTTTTTCCTAAATAATATTAAATTTTTCTCCCATAATTCTTTGATTATAATTACTAAACTAATATAATTACTAATCTTAATTCATCTTTATTCATAAGCTCTTTTCATTTATTATTAATATAATTTAGTTGTTAACAGCTGAACTGAACTTGGCACTGTGCCAGATGTTATACAATTTAAACATCCAGCTGTTATCCACCAAACACCAGTAAAAGGAATCACTAACCTATTTAATCAGTAAATAAAATTGGAAGGGAGCTTGAATAGAAACACATTTCCCTAAAGAAGCTCTTAATCTTATCCAGGAGTAAGACTGTGGCAATGGATACAGGAAAGAGCAAATGCCAGCAAAAACACTCAACAGGAATATTTAACAAAGTGTTAGGGTCTCAGTGGAGGAGGGAGAACAGGAAATTGCTTAGGCTGACTTCCTGGTTTCTGATCTAGGTGGCTATGACAGGCAAGAGCTAGTTTGGGAAGAAAGATATTAAGTCAATCTTGGGTATCTTAAATCTGAACTTCCTGCAGAATATTTAAGTACAAGTGTTATACGTACACAGGTCTTGGTGCATAAAAGAAAGGTTTTCAGGGGGCGCCTGGGTGGCTCAGTCAGTTAAAGGTCTGACTCTTGGTTCCGACCCAGGTCATGATCTCAAAGTTTGTTGAGTTAGAGCTCCATTTGTGCTCTGCGCTGTGGATGCGAAGCCCGCTTGTGATTCTCTGTCTCTCTGTCTCTCTCTCTCTCTCTCTCTCTCTCTCTGCCCCCCTGCATCTTTCTCTCTCAAAATAAGTAAATAAACTTTAAAAATAGAAAAAGAAAAAGAAAAGGAAGGTTTTTAGGCTAGAAATGCAGATTCGGAGACATCATTATGTGGTAGGGGCCCCATGTGCATCATGGGTGCACATGTAAAGGAAAGCGGGCCAAGGACAGAACACTGGCGAGCCCACCCTTCATAAGCAAGGCTAAGGGGAAGAACATGAAAAAGATGCAAAGAACAAATACTTAGGAGAAAAAAACAGCAGAAGCCATATGGAGGAAAAAGTTTAATAAACAAGTGATCAGTAGCTCCAGAGGTCACAGAGAATAGAAGGACTAAAAATGTCCCATTGGATGTAACATTATGTCATCACTGTGGACCTTGGCAAGAACAGTTTCAATAAAGCCAGATGGATATGCCTACAGCCAAACTTAGACCATTACTGCCCCAGAAGATGGTAGAAAAATAAGATGGGTGGAACCTGTGTCCCTGAACGGCCACATGGAGCTGAACTTCCAGTTGACCTGAAACACTCCCCTATAAAGTAAGAAATAAAGTAAAATATTTAAACCATGGAATCATTACTAAGTCTCTTTGTTACAACAGCCCAGCCTTTCCCTAGCTTACCCATCCAGCAAACAAATATACCACAATTTATCTAATTGATTCCTTTTTGAGAACATTTATTTCCAATTTTTTTATTGTTAAAAATTATACTATAACATGAAAACCTTTATTTACACATAAATCTTCTAATATATCTCTGGTTATACCTTTGTTTTCAACTCCTAAAATAAAATAACTGAGTCACGCACAGGCTTTAGAAGCAAACTACAAGATCATTCTGCTTTACTTTCATAGGCATAAGGGGAACACACGAACAAACATGGCTCATATGCTGAGATAACTTCAAAAAAGATAAGGTGATGGTGGGAAACCTCTCATGATGTATATCAAATAATCACACTAAACACTTTAAATATCTTACAATCTTATTGTCAATTATACCTCATTAAAGCTGAAAGAAACAAAGTTTTTTAAAGATAAGATCTGGCCATTGGATAAGAGCTCCCTGTTTATCCAAACATGGTTGAAAGTTGTAGACGTCCAATTTCACCAGATGCTACATCTTCATTACTCTTCCAATTAGTCACCCTTACGCCCTCTCACTGTAGTTCAATTTTAACCCTCCTAACTCATATCCAACTAGTCTGTAAATCCTGCCAACTCTTCTCCTAAAATATCCCAAATTCATTTTCTCCTCTTGACACTCACTGAAATTACACTGGTGTATTAAGCATTAAAGTAAAGTGAATCAAAAGATAAAGTTCCCTTGTCCTAATCTATCTTAGCATCCTCATTTTCTACAATTCACCCATCACCCTGCTCTTATCAAACCAGCCTCTTGAATGCTTCTAGGTCTTAGCAAATATTATTCTAACTTGAATGTCATTTCCTTTCATCCCTTTGACAAACTCCTACTCATCTGTTAGGAGCTAGTACAAATGTCACATGTTTTGTGAATTCTCCACTACCCCGAATAACTTTGTCATTCAGTATATTATATAGTTATCAATTATTTTATAAATGATTCTCAGCCTCTGAAATGAGAACACCAAGGCTAGATTCATGTCTTTTGCATATTTGAGTCATTCCAGATTCCTAGTACAATGAATGATACATTGTAGATACTCAAACATTTACTAAAGGAAAGAAAGAAAGACTGGAGGGAGCACAGCAGACAAGGATAAAACATAAAAGAAACTATAACAAAGGAAATTTTCAAAATCAAGGCTACTGACTTGAAATATTTTGGTGAATAATAACAAAGACTTCTGTCAAACTAAAGTAAATTTCTATGCAGGCACAGTAATGACTTGGATATGATATTTTAATTTCCTGCTTCACAATTCACTAACTTTCAAAGCTTCTATTTTTTTTTATTCTTTTATCTTTAAGGTAAGTTCAGCAAGTGTTTTACATAAAACAAGACACAATCTTTTGGAATAAGGCTAAAGACAGCTTCATTTTAGCAAGCTTTAAGCTGATTTTTTAAATACATTAAAGTTGGAGGGCCATTGCTCTAAAATATTATTTTATACCTAAAATCATTGACATAACTACATTTTTAAGCTTTTATTTAAATTCGTTAGTTCTCACTTATCATCAAAAAAATACAAATCAAAACCATGATAAGGTACCACCTCACAACTGTCGGAATGACTAAAATGAACAACACAAGAAACAACAGGTGTTGGCAAAGATGCAGAGAAAAGGGAACCCTCTTGCACTCCTGGTGGGAATGCAAACTGGTGCAGCCACTCTGGAGAACAGTATGGAGGTTCCTCAAAAAACTAAAAATAGAACTATTCCATAACCCACCAATTGCACTATTAGATATTTACCCAAGGGATACAAAAACACAGATTCAAAGGGGTACATTATATAGCAGCATTATCAATAATAGTCAAAGTATCGAGAGAGCCCAAACGTCCACCAACTGATGAATGGATAAAGAAAATGTGAAGTGTGTATACACACACACACACACACGTGTAATAGATGGAATATTACTCAGCCATCAAAAAGAATGTAATTTTGCCATTGCAATGATGTGTATAGAGCTAGAATGTATTATGCTAAGTGAAGTAAGTCAATCAGAGAAAGAAAAACACCATGATTTCACTTATATGTGGGATTTAAGAAATAAAACAGGTGAACATATGGGAAGGGGGGGAAAGAGAGGGAAACAAACCACAAGAGACTCTAATGATAAAGAACAAACTATGGGTTGACAGAGGGAGGTGGGTGGGTAGTAAGAAGGGCACTTGTGATGAGCACTCAGTGTTGTGAGTGATGAATCAATGAATTCTACTCCTGAGACCAATACTGCACTGTATATCAACTAACAAAAATTTAAATGAATCGGTCAATCCAAAGAAAGAATAAAAATAAAATTTTTTAATAAATTTCCAGTTAACATACAATGAAATATTAGTTTCAAGTATACAATATAGTGATTCAACACTTTCATACAACACTCAGCCCTCATCACAACTAGTGTACTCCTTAATCCCCATCACCTATTTAAACCATCCTCCCACCCACCTTCCCTCAGGTAACCATCGGTTTGTTCTCTGTAGTTAAGGGTCTGTTTCTTTGTTCACTTTTTTCCCCTTTGTTCACTTGTTTCATTTCTTAAACTCCACATATGAGTGAAATCATATGGTATTTGTCTTTCTCTGACTTATTTCACTTAGCATAATACTCTCTAGCTCCACCCATTTCCTTGCAAATGGCAAGATTTCACTCTTTTTTTATGGCTGAGTAATATTACAAAGTTGTAGTGATCACACAGTATGGTACTGGCACAAAAATGTATACGTAGATCAATTGAACAGAATAGAAAACCCAGAAATGAACCCACAACTATATGGTCAGTTAATCTTTGATAAAGCAGGAAAGAATATCCAATGGAAAGAAGACAGTCTCTTTAACAAATGGTATTGGGAAAACTGGACAGCAACATGCAAAAGAATGAAACTGGATCACTTTCTCACAACACACACAAAAATAAATTCAAAATGGATGAAGGACCTAAATGTGAGACCTGAAATTATAAAAATCCTAGAGGAGAATACAGGTAGTGACCTCTTTGACACTGGCTGTAGCAA